>NW_020189511.1:139293-140538 GCF_900000015.1 Plasmopara halstedii
TGACTGGCAACGCCAGCGTTAATGCTTCTGATTGAAGCAGCGGAGTCGAGGTCGAACTTGGTTGCAGAGCAAGTGAAAGACTGGTGTCATCACCTGAACCAAGCAAACGAAACGGGTCGTCTAACACCAGCGACGTGGTCAATGCGTTAGAGTGGTCGACGGACAAGTGGCTGCCCGCACCCGCGGACGCAGTCATGTTCTCAGAGTTGTACAGCAGCCAAGAGAACATGTCACGATTGGTGGCGCCCATAAGCTCCATATCGGCCGTGACATCGGGGCTGGGTGCGGTAGTTAAAGTCGGTGAGCGGGGCAATGAGCCAATTTCTTTCATCTCAAATGCTTCGTGTGTGGTGGTGACGCGGCTTCCTCACGGAAGGCGTTCAGACGCCTGGATCGTTCTCAGTAGGTACTATTAATACTGAAGTACAAGTAGTAATAATTTGAGCACCATTGCAGTGCAGTCAGTGGTGCTTGTACACGTTCGGGCATGAGAGAAGTATTCTCTGCCATTTCGTGACATTGGCTACGTGGCGGAGGAGGGAAAAATAATACCACTATATATATCACGCTCTTAGTCCTTCTGTATCTGGCGGCCGATATGCGTGAGTCATGATGACCGCTTCATCATCAAAAGCTGGTGCAGTTTGTATTGAAGAGTTAAATGTTCGATACTTTTGTGCGGGTTTTAACAGAATCTCGCGTCTTGATACATGAAGTACATTCTATGTTCTTAGAATTCGGTTTCACTAGACTGAGACGCTTCGCATCAAATGTGAATCTTTCTTAGTCTTAAATGAAATATGCGGTACATGTGCGATATATATTATGCTAGAAAAATGCAATAATTTAAACATGCTTTTCTATTGGAGCTAATTTCGAATATAAGGCGCTTATTTGTATTCTTATAAAAAGGTCAGATCTAATTGAAGGGCTTGGGAAACAGGTTTTGCAGTCCAGCAAGGCCAAAAAACTTGAAGGTAGCATAGTAGCATCACTTTCAATAAACACACTGCTTTTACTACACTCTTCATCTTTTCCAAAAATGACAAAAACGTCAAGAAATAATCAAGTTAAAATAATTCGTGTTGTAGATTATTTATATCTAGTCCTTTATCATTACGTCAAATTCATTTCGATAAGTTTATTGTCAACGATATCAGCCAAAATTTACAGTACAGAGAAAGCAAGCTACAGTAGAACCTGTCTAAATTAAACCTGTTTAATTTAAAACCCTCTCTAAATTGA
>NW_020189511.1:140548-148534 GCF_900000015.1 Plasmopara halstedii
ACTTACCGTCATTGTTCCTGGATATCTCCGTACGAGTGCAGGCCGCACCACGCGGAAGGTTTAGCGCGTCCTTCCCGCCTCTTTCGAGAAAATTATACATGTTGCATGAATTCGAAGCAAAATTTCTGCACCACGTAATCCTTACAATGTACGGAAGGTGGAGGCTCTCTGAGCGCGTTAGAGGCGATAAACTTCGATAACGAGGAACGAGAAAATATCTTCAATTTCATGACTGTAGTACTACATTTTGTGCCTGTTACAATCCAAAACACGTACGTCATGACAGTCAAAATTTTCTGTCGCCATTTTGCATTCAAGACTCAGTTTGTAGAGCTAGTGCAAGCGCTATTCTCTCTTGGTCGAGAGTACGACGGTTAGGGCTTTGGCGAAGGGCCAATCACGGGCTCATCGCGTGGGAATGTCGAGTGCTAGTCGGTGCAATATGGTATACTAGAAAAAGTATTAGCTTTATTCTGCCTTGTGGATGTCTTTTCGGCTCTCAGTTAATCCATATCTCCCGCAGCTCCAAACCATGCCATACCTCGAATATACTATATTTTGTCTTCATATCTAGGACCAAACCTCCCTCGCCGCTACATGTTGTCAAACTTCTCAACTCGACAGAATTGATCAAAAGAATGTTTGACACTTTATCAGCATAACCATCGCAGGACGGTAGGGCTCTCCACGGCTTCTCAATGTCGGAACGTTGATGATGACAGCCAAATTTTCTGGGCTGAAAGCCCTTATTTTCTTTAAAAAACTTCCCGGTCTAAGGCTGGGTCTTGACGATCCTATCTCACCATATCTCCATTTTATAGATTGCGGCTCTCCACCTGATATAAAGCCACGGCGCTAAGACATCGCTGCTTTTTTGGAGTAAGTATTTTACGGAAGATATCACATCTACATGAGGTGTGTAAAGTGCTTCTGCTTTTTAGCAGAGGTAAATTTATGAAGCACTAAATTTGATATGGGAAACGTACTCGGTTCGAAATAACCTTGAATTTCCGTCGCCCCATTGCTTATAATTTTGAGCTGCACCGTACATAAGATGAGATCGTATCACAGATCTCGAGATGAAGAATTAAACAGCGTCTCCTGCTGCCAGAATTGCAGAGACAATGCGAACAAATTTTTTGACATCTTTCCGTCACAAGACGCGCGGAGATCCTGTCTATTCTTGGCAATGCCTCCGTTTCGCTTATGGAACGTGATTGCACGACGATTCTGAACCTATCGGTATATTCTAAGGCGATACAAAGGACGAGACGTTAATGCTGACAACGAGCAACTCTCAATTGCGAAAAGACCATTTTTCAGGAGAGTCACTCTCTTAGAGCTGAATTTCATTACCCTCTAGTTCAATTCAAGTACAGCGTTGTTGAGTAAAAACACATATTCTAAAAAACGAGAGCGCTTTTGCCGCAGGCCTGACACCGTGATAGTCTCGATAAAGATCATGCAATCATCCGAATTTATTTGCAAAGACACTGCTGGGGTATTTTGAGCAAGGCTTAGAAGGTGAAATCGGCTTAAAAGGCATAATTGGCAGTGAGCCGCGTGCGGTCTACAGAATGTGTCATGGATAAGATGGATATGCTGGCCCTAAGATGGTCGTCCTAGTAATCAGATCTGGCGAGCCGGCAAAGAGTGACTAAGTGTTGCAGCCTATATAATTTGATTCCGCACAGTCGTTTCAAAGCAGCATGGTGCCACTGTCTCCAGAGATAATCTGACACAGACCGGCAACTATAAGCCACGAGTAGATCGGTGAGGCTCTGATGTTATGATGAATGCCCATGATTTTATTCAGCTATACCGTGACGTACAGAGCATCGAAATTCCGCGGGATCTCGGCGATTTACGCGTGGCAAGAGTGAACAGGATGTCCTAGGGGGGATAAAAATACTCCAAGTAGACGCCGCCGGTAAGCTTGCGAAGTCATCTGTGCAATGATTCGCAAGATTGTGAGATCCGAGCTTGTACGGCTTACTGGATGAGGAGCTGAGCTCAACATTCGTCATGGATAAGTCCGTCACCGAAAAAACTGACAGAGCACTCAGTATGAAGAGTATGGTGGATATTATCGAGCAATCTATATATCCACTACATCTTTGCGGAATAAATATCACCACGTGGTGGCGCGATATTTTGCGCGCTAACAAATTCCAACACATGCAATATTTACGTTCCATAGGACTTAGTTGGGGCCTCGCTAGATTGTATCTTTCATGAGTGCAGCTCGGAGAAGTCTGGGTTGCACTCGCAATATTTCAGAAGGAGTGCAAAAATATCCTGGGCTTGATGTTAGATTACTACAGCTGCATCATGGCGCTACCCTCACGGATCATTCAAATGCGAAGCATTCGATCATGGATATTACTTTATCAAAACATGTTGTCTCGGCCTTTTCCTGTAGTGGAGTCAGCTTGCTCCAGAGAAACTATCTGGTTCTGAATCGTTTGGGATGCACAAAGTTGATTGAGACGATTCTGCTGCTTATAAAACGCGTCCGGAAAGTGTTTTCATTTGTATGCCCGATTTTACTACATTTTACGCATTGTTTACGACCTCGTGCACCGGGGTGATTAAACACCATTGGTCTCCCAAACAATATGATCGTAATATATTTCTTAAAGTTCAAGAGACACTGATATGAGTACTGTTAGGCGCCAGTGTACCAAAATCTCTGATTCAGTCCGGTAGGTGTCTAATTCGCCCAGCTCAAACTTAGCAGATATGCTCGCTGCAGGCACGCCTTGATCCGCCCTGTCCCCGCGAACATTGTAATATTGCAAATGTTTACCTCGTATTGCCGCTGAGGTAGCTCACGCGATTTGTCCTGTTGTCTCGTCCATACTAAAATTATGGACATTTGAGCGACGGAATATACTTCTGTTGTGTGGAAGTTGTAAACTTTGACATTGACGAGCTGTGGCTCGGCCGGAAAGTAGAAATTACCACCTCGTTGAACATGATTGTATCTGATTTTTCTGACTGGACTGAGTTTTGCGTAGCTCCGGCGTATGGATGCGCATTGCTTCCGTTGCTATCAGAATGCCCCCTTGATTAGCTTGTGTGACAGCCATCGTGAATACCTGTTTCACTAGTAGCTGCGGTAGAAGCTCTTCTTCGACCTGAGTTTGAATTGCTCGAGGCAAACGTTCTTCAAAGTCACGAATATTTTTAGGAAGTTTGGTATTCAACGACAAAAGATCGTCCCTTCAGTCTTTCTCCGATATTTCCAATTATCTGGAGTTCCGAAACGGAGTTGTCTGCCCGTGGTAGCTGGCGCTGGCTTTTACACAGCTCTCGAATTCACTCAATGTATTGCCGATTTTACATGGCCGGATTATTATGAAGTCCGGTATCTTGCTACGTTTGACGTCGTTTCTTGTATATCCGTTTTAGGCTAATCTGTTGCTTAAGCTTTTGCTGCCTAATGATTGAGTCATTTGGCATTAGTCCGCTTTACCATACTGGATATGATTATCCGATCTTCTTATTGTTTGCAGTTTTGAGGTAGCTACAATTGCGTTGTGCTTCCAGTACTCATACAGAACACTTGTTAGTACACAAGTTCCCGGAAACATCTTGAACAATAAGGTCTTCTCACCACTATTTAACTTGGGTATCTCCAATTTATGGATAACATTTAGTCCTCATATAGTTTTACTATGCCATGGGCGATGTTAAACAGCTGGCGGATCGTCATAATCCACAGTTTTTGGCTAATGGCTGTCCGCCTTTTTCAATTACACTTTTGCCTCGAACATTTACCTGCGCGCCACGTTAAGAGCTACTCGACTATCGTCATCATACTTAATTTTTTTTTCGACGCTACTTATTCTCGTTGCTGCTCGACTATATTGCATTTCTATGAGCTGCTGATTCTTCTTCATCGCGATATACTTCCTGCCAGCCTTGGCAATCTCGTACTTCTTGTGATTATAGTTGTTAGTTGCCTTTATGGTTTCCATTTTTATAGCTGCTGCATTTCTGGTACTGTAACGGGGTCACACATGCACTTGTGAGAAAGGGCGCGTCGCACAAGGTTGTGCGACCGTACATAGGTGTGAAATACACAATTAGAATAACAACACAGTCGTGAGGCTACACCGTAACAAGAAGCCACCACGTGACAGGATTGCCAGAAGTAATGCATATTACTATATTAATCAGGTTTTGCTGTATTAATTAGGTATTACTATATGAATTAGAGAAAACCTAGGGTTTTAGATAACGGCGGCTCTGTCGCAGCTAAAACAAATACATACAGTCTCAATTTTGAACAGAAGTGTTCGTTTGCCTTGTTGAGGCTTTAGTACTTAGAGGTAGCGGATTGCGATCCGCTAAACTCGTACTGGTTCTTAGCTTAGCTTTCTCTAAACAAAGAACTACGGCAGCCCCGCTGCACTTGGTAGCACTCGTAGTCAATCTACCCCTGAGTCGTTTCGACTGATTTTCTGTGAGGATGGAAATATACTCCTATTTCCCCAGTGCATGCAGGACGAGCTCAATAAGCTGATGTCTCTGCTGTGTCCTGAGGACGTGGAACACCTTGTTGCGCAAGGGCCCTGGGCACTTAGCGCATACCTAGAGGTTTCTCGAACTATAAAAACACTTTGTTAGAGCATTTACAGCCGAAGCTTTCAGCGTCGACGAAGGATGATTCCTCCTGACCCGGGCCGCTCATGGTGAGCGTGAAGACTTTTGAGGGGAAGGATGGCGTGGGAGGCCGAGATGACTATGGCATCCGCTATGTTCCAAAATGAGCAACAGCGCGTGACGCTAGCTATCTCCAAGCCCGATCGCCGAGCGCGATAATGGACACCAACGTGCGGTGCTCTGGTTGAAGCTGCGTTCCCGTCTTGGATGGAGCGGAAGTGTCAGCATATGCGAGTGTTCTCGCCACCTGATCAGGCATACCTCGTGAGATCGCATTTTCTTGCTGCCCGATAAGGCAAGAAGGAGTTGGCAGACTTTGTCCAAGAGTTAAGAACTCCTATTGCCGGGATGGCAGCAGATCCTCTTCCTGAGGCGGTCGCAGTGATCGTCTTTATGGAGGGCCTCCGCACTGGCGTCGCTAAAATTGAAGTTTTCTGCTAGCATCCGTCTGCTTTTAAAGAAGCGGTGAACGCGGCATTGAATGCCGAATTCTATTCAAGTCGGCACGACTTGTTTGGAATGTACACCATCAGAGCTCGTCAATAGGGCTTGAGCCAATGGATCTTAGCTATAGTAGAAGGAGGAGGGAGACCTCCGAGCTGGTGTTTGTTCTTGGAGACAAACGTCACCTTCGGACTGGTTGTCCCTTGCGCAAGGCGCGTAAAGATTTGTCAAACCGACGTCCCACCTCTAACCAATCTGGTTTGACGCGCGGAAACAAAATAGCCCAGCAGGCACAGGGCGCCCTGCTGGGGAAGAGCTGAGTCTCGAGCCTCAAAGTAGAGGGCAGCAGAACGCAACCCTGAAGAACTGCGTGCTCTTAAACACGGAACGTATGTGCAAGCCGGGCTTGCTGGTCGTAATAGCGACCGCGAAGTGCTTTGAAAAATCATGGAAAATCCTTATCGATTCCGAGGCGTAGGGCAATTATGCTCGACGCTCCACGATTGAAGGAAGTCAGCTGGAAGTGCGGTTGAGTGACACCGTCACTATTCGTTTAGCGACGGGGACTTGTGTCACTGTGCCGAGGGTCCCTGTGGACCTCGGTGTCGAGTTCTTTGACTTTGATAGCGTGGAACGTTATTTAATCTTAGACTTGGATGCAGAGTACGACCTCATTCCGTCTATACCAACATCCTACTTATAAATTTATCCTTGGCATGGCGTGGTTGGAACACCAAGAGCCATAGATTGATTGGAAGCAGAAGACCTTAGGCGCTATGCGCAGATCTCCTATTGGTGCTTTGGTGAGTCATGAACCCACCTATGCTAGGAAGCTGAAGTGCTATTGGTGCGGGACCGGAACGGTCAATGTGCTAGATATCGGAGTAATCGAGTTGCCGAACACCATAAGATTTTGGACAAGAGTCCCGAGCGTCGCCGCGGGTTGAACATGGAGTGGCACGTAACCCACTGAGCGCTGCCCAAGTATTGAAGCAGTCGCTGCATGCCAAGAGTGTCATGGTCGTCCAAGGTCCAAGGCATCAGTAGCGAGGCTTTCGTGACGTACGTGGAGTGGCACGTAACCCACTGAGCACTGCTCATGTTACAAAGCAGTTGCTGCGTGCCAAGAATGGAATGGTCGGAAGAGGTTCGAGGCAATATGGGCGAGGCCCTTGTAATGCGCGTGCAGTGGCACGTAATCCACTGAGCACTGCTCATGTTTTGAATCAGTTGCTGCATGCCAAGAGTGGCATGCCGGACGAGGTCCGAGGCATCCTGGGCAAGGCCCTTCTGTTTGCACGTTATCCACTGGACGAAGATTGCAAAAATAGCAACTTTTCGTCGAATGCTGTTAATCACATCAAGGCTCCGATGGAGTAGAGAGTGGGGACACTGGACGACGCTGAGTGCGTGATCCACTGGTCTCGACGAGACGAACACCTCCATAGGGATGAGACGGCGATGTTGTACAATATCTGCAAGACGCAAGGCATCGACCCTACCCAGGGTGTTTCTACCGTTTATGATAGCGCACAGCAATTCGCCGTTGTCAACTGTCTGACGGGAGAGAAAGACGGTGACGTCACCCTCGAGTTTATTTCCGCGGTGGATGGTCTTCATAAGCTGGGCAAGATGTACTTCGAAGATTTGGCGGCGCCTTGAAGGCAGGCAATGTAGCCGAGGTGGTCATTATAAGAGGAGATTAACTCGTCGTCGCTTCTGGGTGAAGCTGTTCTAGAGGACACTAAGAAGGTGCTGAACGCGCGAAGTGGATCGTCGATCCTGAAGGATCCTCCGGGTCCAAACTTTCCGTTGGTAAAGGAATTCCAAGACGTCATCTTTAAAGACCCGCCGTCGGTGCTACCTCCGGACCGAGGTGTGCGTCATGAGATTGACCTGGTTTTGGAAACCAAATACTGCGTAACACGCCAATGGTCCCTGCCCAAGGAGTAGTGTATGTCTTTTCCGTGCGAAGCACGAGGCAGGAATGGTGCGTGAGATCAAGTCTCCCTATTCGAGTCCCACATTTTGTGTCCGGAAGCCGAACGACAAGTGACGTATCGTTCACGCTTATACCAAGCTAAACGCTGCTATCATTCAGGCACAAACGCCAATTTTAGAAAAGGATGTTCTTCAGACCAATATGGTTGGCTGTACAAAGTACAGCGCACTCAACTTGGTCGATGTTTATTACCAATTGCTCATGCGAGTGATATTCCACTGACAGCAGTCAGTACTCCGGGCGGTATGCTATGGGAGTTGCTGGTGATGCCCCAAAGGTTGTCAAATGCACCAGCAACATTCAATCGTCTTGTGACACAATTGTTTAGGACGTATGCACAGACATACTTTGACGACATCTTCGTCCACAGTTGTGCGGGGCACGGGACGACAGATGAGGAAAACCACATCGTCCATTTGAGAGCGGTACTCGAGTGCATACCCATGAATAAGCTGTATGCTAATGCGAATAATTGCATCTTCGGCGCGGAAAAAAAAATATTTTTCGTGGCCTTCGAGCGGATCACGCGAAGGACAAGGCCATTGTTAACTGACTGGCTTCAAATGATCAAAACGATTTGCGCAAGCGGCTTGGCCTCGCTATCTATTTGCACAAGTATTGCGCAAATTATGCAGGAGATAGCACGACCATTCTATAACTTTCTTAAGAAGGATAAGAAATGTTGTTGGGACACCGAACATCGGGAGGCTTTTGACAAGGTGTAAGACAGCCTCCTTCATGCTCCAAAACTGGCGTTGCCAGACCCCGATCGTCCTCTTGGTGTAGTCTGACGCTTCGGACATTGCCATTGGCTGTGCACTGCTGCAAGCAGATGCCGAGGGGCGAGATTGGGCGATCGCGTTTGAATC
>NW_020189511.1:148544-149109 GCF_900000015.1 Plasmopara halstedii
CCGTCGCCAGGGTCGAACCCAATCTCTTGTGAAGTGGCGGGGATATCCCGACTCCGAGAACTCGTTGAAGTTTGAGGCGCCACTTCGGCAAGATTGCCCAGACTCCATGGGCGCTTTTGATCAGAAAGATCAGGACGCCCCATGTCATCATACGCACGGCGCTTTCCGGCAATAGCCAGGGAAGTAGAATGGCCATGAGCTGAGCTCAAGCAGTGGCCATGAGCTGAGCTCAAGCAGTGGCCCTGAGCTCTTGCGGTTGCATCATAGAGCTCGCGGGAGCGTTAGGGGTTGACCCATACGTCGCAGGGCGACAATCCGAAGGAGGTCGTTGGCGAGCCTTGAGTTTGGCAAACTCACATCGGAGGTATCGCTCCACACGCACGTCCACTTCCTTTTGGCTCAACTGTAAGTTGTATAGTAAGGAAAGTTTCCGTTGCCGTTGCACCCATCGCTTAAAGAGCGCTTCGTCATCTATAGCGCTTTCGCCAGGGGTGAGCACTAAAGGATTTGTCCGCATTGCGGGTACACGAGAGCCACCTCGTTGAGCACGCAGACGAATGCGATA
>NW_020189511.1:149119-150240 GCF_900000015.1 Plasmopara halstedii
TACGCGCACGTCTCCTGGTGGATCTTTGGCGAGTCATGAACCTACCTCTGCTAGGAGACAAAAGCGCTATTGGCGAGAGCACTAGACCAAGACAGTCAGCGTGCTGGACATTGGAATGTCCGAGTTAGAGGACACCAATGGTGTATCGGACAATGGTCCCGAGCGTGGCTCGCGCGCTGATCGTGGAGTGCCACGTAACCCACTGAGCGCTGCTCAAGTTTCGGAGCAGTCGCTGCAAGCCATTGATGGCGTGGTCGGACAGAGTCCAAGGCATCTTGGGCATGGCCCTTCGGATGCGCGTGGAGTGACACGTTATCCACTGGACGAAGACTGCGGGGTTAGCGGCTCTTCTTCGGAGGCTGTAGATACCATCGGAGCTTCAAAGGATTAGATAGTGAGGGTAACAGACGCGGAGTGCGTGTTCACCCTGGTCTCCCCGAGAAAGAGAAACTCTCTCACCGAGAAAGAGAACCTCTGTACAGAGGTGACGGCGACGCCGTATGCTGGCTGCAAGACACCGAGCGTCGACCCCGATCCAGGGCGTGTCTAACGTAGACGATGGTGTACAGTCATACACCCTCGTCAACGGTATGAAGGGGGAGGAAGATGGCGACATCCGCCCCGAGGCTATGCCTACAGTAGATGCTATTCTTGAGCTGGACGAGATGTCCCTTGAAGAGTAGGCAGTGCCTTGAAGGCAGGCGAGTTGGCCGAAGTGGTCATTGTGCGACTGGACGAAAAAAAATAAATTCGTCATCGCATCTGGAAGAAGCTGTCTTGGAGGACACCAAGAGAGTGCTGAACGCACGAAGTGGATCGTCGATCCAACGGAATCCTTTGGATCCGTACAATCCTTTACGTCGTCTCAAAAATCCCGCCTTCAGTTCTACCTCCGGACCTAGGTGTGCGTCATGAGATCGACCTGGTTCCGGGAACCAAATACTGCGTAACACGCCAATGACCCCTGCCCAAGGAGCAGTGCGACGTCATTGACGCATTTTCCGTGCGAAGCACGACGCAGGGATGATACGTGAGAGCAAGTCCCCCCATTCGACACCCACGATTTGTGTTCGGAAGCCGAACGGCAAGTGACGTATCGTTCATGCTTACAATAAGCTCAA
>NW_020189511.1:150250-150450 GCF_900000015.1 Plasmopara halstedii
TCTAAAAAGGATGTTCTTCAGAACAACATGATGGGATGTACGAAGTACAGTGCACTCGACTTGGTAGGGGATATTACCAATTGCTCATGAGAGCGAGTGACATTTCGCTGACAGCGGTAAGCACTCGGAGCGGCATGCTCTAAAAGTGGCTGGTGATGCCCCAAGGGCTGTCAAATGCACCAGCAACATTTAATCGTCTT
>NW_020189511.1:150460-150587 GCF_900000015.1 Plasmopara halstedii
ACAAACTTATACTCCGCAAAGAAGGATAGCCATCTAGCCATCCTCTGCGAGAGGTGGGGCGACTGAGTGGCAGTGCGTAGTGACGCATGATCTGTATAGATCATAAACGGCTTGGAGCCGAGCAGGT
>NW_020189511.1:154434-156257 GCF_900000015.1 Plasmopara halstedii
GTGGGTTCATGATTCGCCAAAGCTTCACAAGGAGACGTGCGCGTGGCGCCCAAGGTTTTCGACCTCCAATCGATACATGCCTCATGGTGTTCCAACCAAGCCATACCAAGAATAAGGTCATGCCTTTCATCCAGGTCGAAGACTAAGCAGCGTTGAGTCGTCCAGAATCTCCCATGGCTTTTCATAGCCCTCCACGGTCGCTTCTACGACCAGCAATCCCGGCTTGCATACACGTTCCTTGTTCAAGAGCACGGAGCTCTTTGGGCTGGGCCCTGCTGACTTCAACCTCCTTGAAGCTCAATAGAACTTAGTTCTTCCCCAGTAGGCACGGGGCGGCCTACTGGGTGTTGTCGTTTCCCCGCGACAAACCAGAAGACTGGTGAGAAGCGGGACGTTGGCTTGATGAACCTTGACACGCCTTGCGCAGGGGACAATCGGTCCGAAGGTGGCGGATATCTCCACAGACAAAACATCGTCGGATGTTCAAACGCTGCTCGGTGGCTGGGAGCTCTCCCTCCTCATTTTCAGCATAACTGAGATCGATTGGCTCAGGTCCACTCGACGAGCTCTGAGGGTGTGCATTCTAAACAGCTCCTTCTTGCCCTGGTGGGCAGCAAAAAAACGCGATCGCACGCGATATGCCTAATTAGGCGGCGAGGACACTCGCAAAAGCTGACGCTTTAGCTCCTTTCAGGAGAAGAACACATCTTCTACCGAAGCACCGCACATTAGTGCCCGTTCTCGCGCTTGGTCCCCGAGCTTGGAGATAGCTAGCGCCACGCGCTGTTGTTTGTTTTGAAGCGCGAAGGATGTCATAGCCATCTCGGCCTCTCTTACCCAGAGCAGGAGATTCTTTCCATCCTTACCCTCGAAGGTCTTAACGCTCACCATGAGCGGCCTGGAATCATCCGTTGTCGACAGTGGCATCATAGACGCAGTCGACGCTGACAGCTTCTGCTGTAGGTGCTCTAGCAGAGCACTTCCATAACTTAAAAATGCCTCTTGCTGCGCGTTTATCGCTTCGGGCCCTTGCGCAACAATGTGCTCCACGCCCTTATGGCCCACCAGGGACATTAGCTTATAAAGCCCGTCCTGCATGCCTTGGGGCAATTGGAAGTATTCCTGCATCCCCACTGAGGATCAGTCGTAACGACTCAGGCGTCGATTGACTACGAGTGCTACCAAGTTCAGCGGGTCTGCCGTAGCTCTTTGCTTAGAGGAAATTCAGCTAAGGTCACCGACCTTATCGCAATTCGCTGCCTCCAAGAGTACTTGAAGACTTAGCCAAGGTAAGTGAGCTCTTCTGTTCAAAATTGGAACTGTATTTAATTGTTTAAGTTGCGGCAGAGCCGCCAATATCTAAAACCCTAGTTTTCCTAATTAATATAGTAATACCTTATTAATATAATAATATGCACTACTACTGGCAATCCTGCCACTTAGTGGCTTCGTGTTACCGTGTAGCCACACCACTGTCTGATTACACCAACTGGTATAATCCACGCCTATGTGCGGACACACCATCTTGTGCGACCCGTGCCGTAGCTTAGCGCATGAGGAAGCGTAACTTAGGTCACCGAACTTTCGTTCTATACTTAGAACAAGTACGAGTTAGCGGGTCGCAATCCGCTTACTCCAAGAGTAATTATTGCCTTATCAAGGCTAATTGACTCTTCGGTTTAAATTTCAAACTGATTTTTATTTATTTATTGTCCAAATTTTTAAGATATATAAATATATATAGTAAAATCTCAATACATGAAATACTACTGGCTATCTAGCCCCGTACCGTATTCTTGTTTGGGTGTGGTCACACCATGCAC
>NW_020189511.1:161958-162226 GCF_900000015.1 Plasmopara halstedii
CCTCTATACAGAGGTTTTATGTCTCGGTGAGACCAGGGTAAACACGCATTCCGCGTCGTTTGGTGCCCCCTCACTTTCCGTTCCTTTAGAGCTCCGATGTTATCTACAACATCCGACGAAGAACTGCTGACCCCGCAGTCTTCGTCCAGTGGATCACGTGCCACTCCACACGCATCTGAAGGGCCGTGTCCAAGATGCCTCGGACTTTGTCCGACCATGTCACGCATAACATGCAGCGACTGCTTTGATACTCGAGCAGCGCTCAGTG
>NW_020189511.1:162236-162425 GCF_900000015.1 Plasmopara halstedii
CATAAAGACGGTCACTGTGACCGCCTCCGGAAGGGGATCTTCTGCCATCCCGGCTATGAGAGTGCGCATCTCTTGGACAAAGTCCACCAATTCCTTGTTGCCCTGTCGGGCGGAAAGGAAGCGCGATCATACGCGATATGCCTGATTAGGCGGCGAGAACACTCGTGAGAGCTGCATTTTCAGCTCCGC
>NW_020189511.1:162435-162794 GCF_900000015.1 Plasmopara halstedii
TACGTTCCGTGTTCACGAGCACGGAGGTCCTCGGGGCTGGGCCCTGTTGACCTATGCCTCCCTGAGGCTCAACAGAACTCAGTCCTTCCTCAGTAGGTCGCCCCGCGCCTACTGAATTGTGTCGTTCCCCGCGACGAACGAGACTGGGAGGCATTGGAGCGATGGTTCGAAGAATCTTGACGCGCCTTGCGCAGGGGGCAACCGTTCCGAAGATGACGGGTGTCTCCACAAACAAACCGTCGTGTGTTTGCGTGCTGCCCGGTAGCTCGGAGCATAATGAGATCCATGGGCATAGGCCCGATCGACGAGCTGTTGGAGTGTGCATTCCAACCAAGTCGTGCTGACTTGAAATTGAATTC
>NW_020189511.1:162804-163110 GCF_900000015.1 Plasmopara halstedii
AAGCATCGCGAATGCGATGGCCATCTCGACCTCTCTCACCCGGAGCAGAAGATTCTCTCCACCCTTTCCCTCAGAAACCTTAACGCTCACCATGAGCGACTTAAGCCGGGCAAAATCATCCGTCACCGACGGTGGCGTCATAGACGCAAATGATGCAGACATCTTCTGCTGCAAGTGTCTAGCAGCGCGTTTTCGTAACTTGAAAATGCCTCTAGACGCGCACCGATTGCCTCAGGACCTTGCGCGACAGGTGTTGCACGCCCTCAGGACCAAGCAAGGACATCAGCTTGTTAAGCCCGTCCTGCA
>NW_020189511.1:163120-163401 GCF_900000015.1 Plasmopara halstedii
AATCGTCTTTGGGAGTTCGTGTTGACGAAAAACACGATTTACAAACAGAGTTGCTGTACCGACTCCGTCGATGGTGTCTGGCACCGCCGCCAAATGAGCTATCTTGTTCAACTGGTCGACGAATACCACGACATCCGTGTTCCCCGCCGAATCTTTCGGCAGGCCAAGCACAAAGTCCAAACTCATGGACTGCCAGCACCCAGTGGGTACCGGTAGGCTGGCGAGCGGCGCAGCCGCATTTGGAGCGGTTTTCACCCGTTGACACGTCTCACACGTGCACA
>NW_020189511.1:163668-163876 GCF_900000015.1 Plasmopara halstedii
TCAATTGGAGCGGGTTTCACTTGTTGACACGTCTCACACGTGCGCACATAGGTGCTCGTCCATTTGTACAACTTGGGCCACCAATAAGTGGTGACTCACAGAGTTTTACGTTTTCTCACGACTGAGATGGCCACTGAGTGTCGTGTCGTAAGCCTCATAGAGGATGCGGTATTTCAAATCCTCATCATGAGGAACCACAATTTGTGGT
>NW_020189511.1:163886-163999 GCF_900000015.1 Plasmopara halstedii
GTATCAGCGATGCAGTCAGGTGAAGACTTCACTTTCGCCACCAAGTGGAAAAAGTTGATGGGAACAACAGTTCCGTCCAAGCGCCTCGACATCTTTGAGACGTGCGCTAAGTG
>NW_020189511.1:164090-164386 GCF_900000015.1 Plasmopara halstedii
TTGAATGAGAGAGTGAATAAGTGAGTGAGTGAAGTAATGTCCAAGGCAACTCTGTCATTGTTGGACAATCCTTACTTGTGAGTTTCAAGAGTTTTCAAGAAAAATGTGTGCATTTATATTGGATTTTTCACGTACTATCAGATTGTATATAAGAGTTGATAGAATATGTAGTATATATTGATAGCTAGGAAAAATTGAGAAGTCATTACGTCTATAACTAATAATATAGACAACTTTTAACTGAGCTACCCGCGCGTCCAATCTCTTATATCTGCTTTTTTGTTCTCACAATCATG
>NW_020189511.1:164396-164972 GCF_900000015.1 Plasmopara halstedii
TCAACCCTTAAAAAAATTAACGAATATCGGTGCAATCGTGTACGCATTCGTGATGACAATTTCTTGTCCAGGTTTTCAAACTCCTTGCTCCCTAGAGCCCGTAGCAACGCTACGCACATCTCATCACCCGCATATGCGGTGCGGATCAAATCTGTCACAGACGACGTTATAGTTGAAACATTAGCAAGCTCATAGTCTGGTCTGCGTGACAACGCGTCAGCCAATGCATTCTGCTTTTCCGGCTTATACTTCACCTCGTAGTTATATTCCGCAAAAAAGAATAGCCATCTAGCCATCCTCTACGAGAGGTGGGGCGACTGAGTCGCAGTGCGTAGTGACGCATGATCTGTATAGATCACAAATGGCTTTGAGCAGAGCAGGTGGACCCTGAACTTGACAAGTGCATACTTCATCGCAAGTAATTCCTTGGGTAGTTCCTCTCCACAGCATTTGGCTGGCGAGATTCAAACGCGATCACCCGATCTCGCCCCTCGGCGTCTGCTTGAAGCAGTGCGCAACCGATGGCAAAGTCCGAAGCGTCACAGACGACGCTGAAAGGACGATCAGGGTCTGGCA
>NW_020189511.1:166462-166590 GCF_900000015.1 Plasmopara halstedii
CTCCCCTCAAAGACCTTAACGCTCGCCATGAGCGGCTTAGGGCGGAAAAAATCATCCTTCACCGACGGTGGCGTCATGGACGCAAATGATGCAGACATCTTCTGCTGCAGGTGCTCTAGCAGCGCGTT
>NW_020189511.1:167287-167556 GCF_900000015.1 Plasmopara halstedii
CGAATGAGTACATGAAGAACTATAAGAAGATTGCTCCATTTAACGTGCATCTTGCGGATGACGGCGTTGTACAAGCAATTGGAACAGGCGATATTGTCATGTCAATGAAGTCGCCGTGTGGGATGAAGAAAGAAGTGCTTACCTCTGTCTGGCACATTCCTAAGCTATCACGCAACTTATTTTCCGTTGGACGTTTTACTAAGGACGTTAATCCAGTAACCTTTGAGCGCGACGGTTGTTTCGCTGAGGTCAAAGGTCTTCGATGGAAG
>NW_020189511.1:167566-168164 GCF_900000015.1 Plasmopara halstedii
CTTGTTTCGTCTTTGCATGAAACCTATTATACCTGACGAGGCCAACGTAACAAGATCGTTGGGATGCCATGAGGACACCACATCGTACCTCTGGCACCTTCGACTTGGTCACATAGGCCATGGCGGTTTAGAAGCCATCGTTAAGAAGGGTTATGGGCATTGGGGTCGATTTGGCGTCAGTAAAGCAGTGGGAGCTGTGCGATGGCTGCGCACTGGGGAAGCAAACACGTGTAAGATTTACAAAGTCTTCTTCTAAACGGGCCCAACAAGTGCTTGAAGTCGTTCAAAGTGACGTTTGTGGACCAATGCTAGTGGAAAACGCTATTTTGTCACGGTCAATGACGAGTACTCCCATTTTTGTGCTGTGTACCTGCTGAAGACCGAGTCCGAAGTGTTTGACAAGTTCGTAGATTACGTTGCGCTTTCTGAGACCCATGCTGGTAAGAGGGTCAAATGCATTCGAAGCGACAATGGCGGTGAATACACTTCTGCTGCGAAGACCAGCTTTTGCGCAAAGCGCGGCATTGTACAGAAGTTCACGCCACCGTACACACCTCAGTTAAATGGTGTTGCTGAACGAATGAATCGGACTTTGGTT
>NW_020189511.1:168174-168436 GCF_900000015.1 Plasmopara halstedii
TAGCCCGATAGCAGCTCAGTATCCACCCAAGCTGAATAGCCACCCACACAGAGCTCACAGTGGATATAGCGCGATTTCTTTTCTTCTCCTTCCAAATCACGAGCGGTGGAAGCTTCCCGCCACTTGAAGTCAAAGCTAACACTACCGTGTCCGCATGGATGCAAACCCTGTCGAACGGAGTACAACATGGCGTGCTCCGGTGACGTCGACGGTTGTATCTCGTGGATCCTCAAAATAAACAGCGGTTTCGTCCATTAAAATA
>NW_020189511.1:169559-169935 GCF_900000015.1 Plasmopara halstedii
GAAAGTGCTACAGGTGACGAAGCGCTCTTTAAGCAATGGGTGCAACGGCACCGGAAACTTTCCTCACCGTATATCTTACAGTTGAGCCACAAGGAAGTGGACGTGCGCGTGGAGTGACACCTCCGAATTGAATTTTGCCAAACACAAGGCACGCCGTCGACTTCCTTCAGATTGTCGCCTTGCGACGTATGGGTCAACCCCTAACGCTCCCTCGAGCTCTATGTCTGCGACCGCAAGAGCTCAGGGCCACTGCTTGAGCTCAGCCCATGGCCATTCTACTTCCCTGGCTGTTGCCGGGAAGCTCGAAGCGTCCTGATTTTTTTGATCAAAAGCGTTCACGGCGTCTGGGCAATCTTGCCGAAGTGGCGTCTCAAAC
>NW_020189511.1:170249-170487 GCF_900000015.1 Plasmopara halstedii
AGGAATCACAATTCGTGGTATATCCCTTGAATCGGTGCTACAATATAGCAAGCCAATATTCAACGAATATCGGTACAATCGTGCACGCAGTCTTTGTGACACTTTGTTGTCGGAGTCTCCAAACTCTTTGCGAGCCCGTAGCAGCGCCACACACATTTCATCACTCGCATACGCGGTGCTGATCAAATCCGTCACAGACGACGTTACAGTTGTAACATGAGCAAGCTCATAGTCTGGT
>NW_020189511.1:170497-171977 GCF_900000015.1 Plasmopara halstedii
CTGGGATATCCCCGCCACTTCACCAGATATTTGGTGTTACCCAGGTGACGACGCCGTCTCACTAGACGTTTCATGTGATAGTGGACGTCTCCGTTCTCATCGAGAAGAGTCGCTGGCGAACGGTGATGACCGGGTGGATCGTGATGCTCTTCGAGCCCTTAAGATGAGATCCTTTGTGATAGGAGCTCCGCTGAGCGTCATGCCGAAAAAGCATATCGCTGTGCGGACGCTCTTGATGATTTGAAGCGCGTCGTGCGCCGGCTGCGTCGCCTTGAAGACTACCGCGCTCCGTCGGTGCGACTCCTAGCCGTGGAGCAGGCGAATGCGTCGCTGCAGGCAACGGTGCAATTGGAGATGGAGGTTGTTGCACTCCGTGCTCAGAACTAGTTGCTGGTTCAGTTTCTGGGTGACCGAGGGCCCGTGGGACCCGTGGGATCCGCTCTGGTGCTCGTTCACATGCTCCGGATCCTGATACGGCTTGAGCAAGCCCATGTAAAACACCGGGTGGGTGCGCATCCGTTTTAGAAAGTTCAGCGTATACGCTAGGCCGGCTTGGCCACAAGCTTAAACGGTCCGATAATCCGTGAACGAAGCTTCGTCCTGAAAAAGCAGAGGCTGCATGTGTAGGCAGGTTTTTAGAATTTAATAAAACCAGGTTCCCGACCTTAAAATTTTCTACTTTGCCTCTTCCTTTTTCATCTGCATATTCTTTCTGCAGGAGTTGGCTTCCAACCATCGCATCGCAAACGTGTCGTAGGACACTCAGTTTGCAGATGGTGTGAGGGCTGACATCAGCTAGCCGTTCGGCTATTCCTCCTGCACCAAGCCCTGAGCTATAGCGGCGTCAGTGAAACGCGAGGGTGAACCAGCCCGTTCACGTAGAACGGCGTGTAGCCTGTAGATGAGTGCTTTGAATTATTCAGCGCAAACTCTACGAGTTGCAACATGGCGCCCCAGCGCCTCGGCGTCTCAGCGCAGACGCTACGAAGAACGCCTTCGATGACGCGATTCACCCCTTCGGCTTGACCATCGGTCTGCGGATGATCCGCTGTCCACATATCCAACTTGGTGCCTAGCACCTTATAGATAGTCGACCAAAATTTTCCCGTGAAACAGGGGTCTCTATCAGCGATAATCAACTCTGGGAGTCCGAACACGATCCACGAACAGCGTTGCTGTACCGACCCCGTCGATGGTGTCAAGCACCGCCGCCGAATGAGCCATCTTGCTCAACCGGTCGACGAATACCACGACCCCCGTGTCGCCCGCCGCATCTTTTGGCGGGCCAAACACAAAGTCCAAACTCATGGACTGTCAGCACCCATTGGGTTCGGTAAGTTGGCCAGCGGTGCAGCTGCATTCGGAGAGAGTTTCACCCGTTGACGCGTCTCACAGATGCGCACATAGGTGCTCGTTGAATTGTACAGCTTGGGCCACCAATAGTGGTAACTCACAGAGTTGTACGTTTTCTCACGACCGA
>NW_020189511.1:173181-173296 GCF_900000015.1 Plasmopara halstedii
TTCAGCAATCTTCCTGTTCACGAACTCCGTCCCGTTATCCGATCGTAGGCACTTTACACGTCTTTCCCATTGGTTTTCGTATAGTGCCTTGAACTCACTCAGCTTAGCCGCCACC
>NW_020189511.1:173306-174478 GCF_900000015.1 Plasmopara halstedii
GCCATTGAGGACAAGGTCCTTCGTGATCGGAGCTCCGCTTAGCGTCATGTTGAGGTAGCATATCGCTGTGCGGACGCTCTTGACGATTTAAATCACGTCGTGTGCCGGCTGCCTCGCGTTGAGGACTACCGTACTCTGTCGGAGCTACTCCTGGCCGTGGACCAGGCGAATGCGTCGCTGCATGCGACGGCGGAGCACTTGGTGTCATTAGAAATGGAGGTTGTTGCACTCCGTGCTCAGAACCAGTTGCTAATTCGACTTCTGAGTACCAAGAGCCCGTGGGATCCGCTCCGGCGCCAATGCTTTCGCGTTTACTTGCACCGGATCCCGGTACGGCTTGAGCAACCCCACGTTAAACACCGGGTGGGTGCACATCCGTTTTGGGGGGTTCAGCGTATACGCTAGGTCTCGCTTGGCCACAACCTTAAACAATCCGATGAACCGTGGACGAAGCTTCGTCGTGAAGACAGCAGAGGCTGCATGTATAGGAAGGTTGTTTATATTTGATAAAGCCAGGTCCCGACCTTGAAGCTTTCTACTTTGCCGCTTCCTTTTTCATTTGCATATTCTTTTTGCAGGTTTTGGCTTTCAGCTATCGCATCGCGAACGTACTCAGTCTGGTAGAGAAGAAGTCATCGACTTCTTTACGGAAGGTGAGGGGGCTGACATCAGCTAGCCGTTCGGCTATCCCCCCCACTAAGCCCTGAGCCATGGGATGGAGGCGTCTGCGGGACGCGAAGTGAAATAGCCCGTTCGCGTAGAACGGCGTGTAGCCGGTAGACGAATGCACTGCATTGTTGAAAGCAAACTCTACGAGTGGCAACATGGCGCTTCAGCGCCTCGGCGTCGCAGCGCAGACGCTGCGAGAACTTCTTCGGTGACGCGATTTACCCTTTCGGTTTGACCATCGGTCTGCGGATGATCCGCTGTCGACATATCCAACTTGGTGCCTAGCATCTTGAAAATAATCGACCAAAATCTTCCTGTGAAACGGGGTCTCTATTAGAGACAATCGACCCTGGGAGTCCGTGTTGATGGAAAACACGATCCACGAACAGCGTTGCTGTACCGACAACGTCGATAGTGTCTGGTACCGCCGCCATATGAGCCATCGTGCTCAACCGGTCGACAAATACCACGACACCCGTGTTGCCCGCCGAATCTTTCGGCAG
>NW_020189511.1:174488-176222 GCF_900000015.1 Plasmopara halstedii
AGTTGTACAAGCAATTGGAACAGGTGACATTGTCATGTCAATGAAGACGCCGGTGGGATTAAAAAAGGAGTGCTTACCTCTGTCTGGCACATTCCTAAGCTATCAGCAACTTATTTTCCGTCGGACGTTTTACTAAGAACGTTGGTCCAGTAACCTTTGAGCGCGACGGTTGTTTCGCTGAGGTCGAAGGTCTTCATTGGAAGCTTGGTGAGCGTGAAGGCAAGGGCTTATTTCATCTTTGCATGAAGCCTATTATACCTGACGAGGCCAACGTGACAAGATCGTTGGGATGCAATGAGGACACCACTTCGTACCTCTGGCACCTTCGACTTGGTCACATAGGCCATGGCGGCTTAGAAGCCATCGTCAAGAAGGGTTATGGCATTGGGGTCAATTTGGCGTCAGTAAAGCAGTGGGAGATGTGCGATGGCTGCGCACTGGGGAAGCAAACACGTGTAAGATTTACAAAGTCTTCTTCTAAATGGGACCAACAAGTGCTTGAAGTCATTCACAGTGACGTTTGTGGACCAATGCAGACCGCGACATTTAGTGAAATACGCTATTTTGTCACGTTCATTGACGAGTACTCCCATTTTTGTGCTGTGTACCTGCTGAACACCAAGTCCGAAGTGTTTGACAAGTTCGCAGATTACGTTGCGCTTACTGAGACCCATACTGGCAAGAGGGTCAAATGCATTCGAAGCGACAATGGCGGTGAATACACTTCTGCTGCAATGACCAACTTTTGCGCAAAGCGCGGCATTGTACAGAAGTTCACGCCACCGTACACACCTCAGTTGAATGGTGTTGCTGAGCGAATGAATCGGACTTTGGTTGAATCGGCTCGATGCATGATGGAACATGCCGGTTTGTCGAAGTTTCATTGGGGTGAAGCTGTTGTGACTGCCGCATTTCTAGGCAACAGATGTCCAACTCGAGCAACAATGCACGACAAGTCGCCATATCAAGTTTGGACAGGCAAAAAGCCTTTACTGGCGAATTTGAAAGTGTTCGGATGCCATGCGTATGTTCACGTGCCGAAAGAGAAGCGATCCAAGTTCAACGCCAGGTCAGTCCGCTGTCAATTTCTTGGCTATTCGGATTATGAAAAAGCGTATCGATTCGAATACGTCGAAAGTGGTCGATTGTTGGTTAGGCGTGATGCACAGTTTATGGAGAACGTGTTCGACTGCGGAAAGCACTCTGCTCAGCACGAGATTGTGATACAGGATGAAGAAGAACAAGATTCGTTACAGTCTGATGAGACGGATAAAGAAGATAACGATGATGTGCGAATAAAGAAGACTTTGCGCCTGGCAGCATACGTTACAACCGTTCAGAGTCGCTTGAAAAAGCTGTCAAAATTCCTAGGCCGAAGCGATCAGGTCGTTATCAGTCTCTCGAAGAGATGTCAGCTGCAGCTCAAGATTTTGAAGCGGCCTACATCATGGATTCAGTGCGAGAAATGCCGACAACATTCAAGTCGGCTATGGAATCCAGTGATGCAGGCAAGTGGAAAAAGGCATGCGACTCAGAAATACAGTCGTTCCAACAGAACAAGACCTAGATGGGTTTTTAACATTAAAGAGAATAAACTGGGAAAGATCGAGCGTTTCAAGGCACGTCTTGTGGCCAGAGGTTTTCTGCAGAAGTATGGTGTCGACTATGAAGAGACGTTTGCGCCAGTAGCCAAGTTCACATCCATCAGGATTCTTTTAAGTCTTGCGGCCAAGT
>NW_020189511.1:176232-176452 GCF_900000015.1 Plasmopara halstedii
TATCGACATACGTTACCACTTTGTACGTGAGAAGGTCGAAGGAGTTTAAGTGATATTGCAGTACTGCTCTACCAAAGACATGAAGGCCGACATGATGACCAAGCCGACCACTGCGGCTCAAGTTGACTTTCTTCGTAAGATGCAGGGAATCGAGCCACCAAGTACTGCCGAGTCGAGTGGGAGTGTTGTCGAAGAAGCGCCTCGTCATACAGACTAGTGG
>NW_020189511.1:180547-180657 GCF_900000015.1 Plasmopara halstedii
GTATAGCAACACCAGGCTAAACGAAATTGTCACTGACCTGCTGCATTCGATAGTGTTTTTTAGCCGTACGCATCGCCAACAAAGCAAACTACATCGTATTAAATGATGTT
>NW_020189511.1:180730-180860 GCF_900000015.1 Plasmopara halstedii
TAGGATTCGCACAGAAGTACGGCATTGACTAGGAGGAGACATTTGCGCTTGTGGCCAAGTTTACGTCGATTGGAATCTTGTTGAGCCTATGTGCAAAATACAACTTGACGATTCATCAGATGGATGTCAA
>NW_020189511.1:180870-181013 GCF_900000015.1 Plasmopara halstedii
CTCTGAAAAAGTTTAACATGGAGCACTGCAAGCCCCTTCGCACGCCTCAAGACCCAGGTCTCAAGCTCACAAGAACAATGTGTGGAGGTGGCTGCAAGCATGAAGATACCATGGTCAACGTGCCATATCAAAATGCCGTTGGA
>NW_020189511.1:182731-182837 GCF_900000015.1 Plasmopara halstedii
TTAGTAGTGCCAAGGAAGCGTTTCGACGAGCAGCCGTCAACCGGTAGGAATCGGTATTACCGGTGTGGACAGGCTGATTGCGCAAGTTGCGGTTTCGTGGGTTAGC
>NW_020189511.1:182847-182947 GCF_900000015.1 Plasmopara halstedii
AGGCGATTGAAACTTCGACAGCTTGAGTCCCGACTCGCACGGACGGATTCTCCACAGCCTTGGCGTCCTGCTGATTGAAGCGCTCCACCACGTCGTCAAT
>NW_020189511.1:187197-187288 GCF_900000015.1 Plasmopara halstedii
TTTGCGGTTTCAAAGAGCAGGTTGTCCGCACAATTTGCCTGGGCGACGATGCCGCGTATCACAATACGCCAAGTTGGCGGGTGTCCATCCA
>NW_020189511.1:187298-187466 GCF_900000015.1 Plasmopara halstedii
ATCAGTTTCTGGGTGGCCGAGGGTCCGTGGGATCCGCTCTGGCGCCAACGCTTCTGCGTTCAATTGTGCCGGATCCTGGCACGGCTTGAGCAAGCTCACGTGAAACACCAGGTGGGTGCGCATCCGTTTTGGAAGGTTCAGCGTGTACGCCAGGCCCCGTTTGGCCAC
>NW_020189511.1:187476-187702 GCF_900000015.1 Plasmopara halstedii
TCATGGGATGGTGGCGTCAGCGGGACGCGAGGGTGAATCAGCCCGCTCACGTAAAACGGCGTGTAGCCGGTAGATGAATGCATTGCATTGCAAATTCTACGAGTGGCAACATGGCGCTCCAGCGCCTCGGCGTCTCAGCGCAGACGCTGCGAAGAACGTCTTCGATGCCGCGATTCACCCTTTCGGTTTGACCATCGGTCTGCGGATGATCTGCTGTCGACATATC
>NW_020189511.1:187712-190081 GCF_900000015.1 Plasmopara halstedii
CTCGAAAACGCCTCTAGACGCGCACCGATTGCCTCGGGGTCTTGTGCTACAAGGTGTTGCCTCTAGACGCGCACCGATTGCCTCGGGGTCTTGTGCTACAAGGTGTTGCACGCCCTCAGGGCCAAGCATGGACATCAGCTTATTAAGCCTGCCCTGCATGCCCTGGGGCAAAGAGGGAAATTTCTCCATCCTCACAGAGGATCAGTCGGAGCGACTCTGGTGTAGATTGACTACAAGTGCTTGCAAGTGCAGCGGGGCTGCCGTTGCTAAGCGCTTGAAAAAACGCACTTTAGGTCACCGACCTTTCGTTCTTTACAGAAACCAAGTATGAGTTAGCGTGTCGCAATCCCGTAATTATCGCCTTCCCAGTCTCTTCGGTTTAAATTTGAAACTGATTTTTATTTATTTATTATCCTAATTTTAAAAGTTGAGATTTTTCTAAATTACTATATATATAAAGTAAATTTTAAATTCATGCAGAACTACTGGCTACCTAGCCCCGTACCGTACTCTTGTTTGGGTGTGGTCACACCATGCACATTTGGTGTGACACACACCCCTGTCATCAGGTTTCGTGTAACCCCGTTACATATTTTGAAAAATCTATACATATAAAATTAGGCGGCTTTGCCGCAGATAAAAAAATAAATAAAGTCAGTTTTGGATATAAACGGGAGAGTTAATTACCTTGGGTTAAGGCAATAATTACTCTTGGAGTAAGCGGATTGCGATCCGCTAAACTCGTACTTGTTCCAAGTATAGAACGAAAGGTCGATAAACTAACTTGCGCTTCCTCAAAGCGCAAAGCTACGGCAGCCCCGCTGCATTAAAGGTCCGAAAACAATAATATTTCCATTGTATGACGGGAGTCGATGAGGCTATGGATTCGATCTAGCTTTAAACGGGGTTGCAGTGCTGCGCTTGCTAGACCATGCTAGGAGGTTGCGCTTACAGGCTATTTCCTGTGGAAAGAGGCGTTCATTAAGTAGAAAAATGAGAAGAAACCGATTTGGCGGATGTCTGCACTGTGTAATGAGGTGTATTAGATGCATTCAAAGTTCGCGTCCCCCCGCTAAGGGGACGAAACCGGTAGACAATATCCAGGAATAAAAAAATGTAATCGCCACAGTGGTGTTAAATCTTCTCTCGGAGGCGATAGCGGCTGCCATCTTCCTGGTGATATAGCTCACACCAAGACCTTCCATTTCCACGGGAACTCTTTTGTGAAAGCGATGGGTGTCATATTTGCTGCGTAGTACGACTTCGGATACGCAAGGCCGGGTGAGCTGCTGGGAAAGAAAGCTCTACAAATGTTTTATAGGCATTGGACCTCCGACAGGATGAGTAGGAAGAATGAAATTTACATGGCTACTAAGTAACGTTACCGACCTCAACTAAGCTTCTCCAAGCGAAAGAGCTACGACAGCCCTGCTGTACTTGGTCGCACTTGTAGTCAATCTACACCTGAGTCTGACCTTTCGTGATGATGGAGCAGTTCTCTTGTGTTCCCCAGGGCATGAAGGACGGGCCTAACAGGCCGATGTCTCTGCTTGGTCCTAAAGGCGTGCAACACCTCGCTTTGCAAGGACCTGAATGATCAACGCGCGTCTAAAGGTGTTTTTGAACTATGAAAATGCTCTGTTAGAGCACCTGCAGCAGAGGATGTCGGCGTCGACTGCGTCCATTTCATGGTGAGTGTTAAGGTATATGAGGGAAAGGATGGAGATCATCTCTTGCTCTGGATGCGATGGGCCGGGATGGCTATGGCGTCCGCATGCTCCAGACAGAGCATCTAGGGGCCGCTCCGACAAAGCGCGATACTCCTCAACGTGAGGCAGCCGGTGCACAAAGTGCTTCAAGCTCTCAAGGTAATCCACACAGAGGTATGCGACCTCAGCATGCCGCTCAGCGAAGTACCGATCCCGACGGACCTTGTCCTTAGGAGCCCGAAGAGCATCACGAGTCCCGGAAGCCAGTCGGCCAAGTTGTCATCGACTACCGCCGATTCTTCTCGGTGATAACGGTGACGTCCACTGTCACGTGGAACATCTTGTGGGTCAACGTCGTCGCGAGCACTTTAGGAAGCGTCCGCATCACGGGTACAGGAGTGACTTCTCTTTTAGCACGAAGTCGAGCGCGGTACCTTTCAATTAGGATTTCTTGAGGTACCAAGAAGCGAGCTTGGAGAGCTTTCGTCCTTCAACCTCAGCTTGTATAGTTGGCCGGGGATACGACTAGTTAGATGCCCAACGATCGAGTAATCGCGTGCTTTGCTTCTGTAGGGGGATCCACCGAGCAGAATCCGAATTTCACACGAGAGTCTAGGACCGGCTGTGGATGCCCGCGTATAGCCGCCCTGCGGGCAGCCT
>NW_020189511.1:190091-190400 GCF_900000015.1 Plasmopara halstedii
TCTGCAGCTTAATTCGTTGGATTTAAATAACTTCCTTGCTCAATAAGCCCTGTGTCCAAGACACGGAAGTCATCAAGTCTCGCCGGTTCTGACAGCAAGCACGGGCAGAGCCAAACTTCGTCTCCCGCACGCGGTGCGATATCGGACAGTGCGTCCGCGGCACCGGGGGATATACATCCTAAGCTTGATGAGCACGAGCGTCGCGATTTGCGCACGCTATTAATGACGAGTGACCTCATCGAGGTTGTGGAGAGGTGGTCGACTACGAGTCTGACACTCCTTTTCCCGCATGGGATGACGAGGAAGGCG
>NW_020189511.1:190410-191307 GCF_900000015.1 Plasmopara halstedii
TTCCTGTCCAATACACCGTTGGTGTCTACCAGCTCGGACATTCCGATGTCTAGCATGTTAACCTTCTTGGTCCAGTCCTCTCGCCAATAGCGTTTTTGTCTCCTAGCAGAGGTGGGTTCATGACTCGCCAAAGCTCCGCCAAGAAACGTGCGCGTAGCGCCCAAGGTCTTTGACCTCCAATCAATCCACTGCTCGTGGTGTTCCCACCATGTCATTTCTTGGCTGAAGTCATACCTTGGATCCAAGTCTAAGACTAGACAGCGTTCCACGCTATCAAAGTCAAGAAACTTGACTCCGATGTCCATAGGGACCTTTGGAACCGTGAACCGTGACACCTGTCCCCGTCGCTGAGCGAACAGTGACGATGTCACCCAACCGCGCTTTCAGCGCCTCAGCTACAGCTGACTTCCTTACATCGTGGAGCGTCGTGCATAATTGCCCAACGCTTCGGAATCCAAGAGGGGTTTTCATGGCTTCTCGAAGCCCTTTACGGTCGCCTCTACAACCAGCAAGCCCGGCTTGCATACACGTTCCGTGTTTAAGAACACGGAGCTCTTCGGGGCTGGGCCCTGTTGACCTATGCCTTCCTGAGGCTCAACAGAACTCAGATTTTCTCCAATAGGTCGCCCCGCGCCTACTGAGTGGTCGAACCAGACTGGTAGGCGTTGGAGCGCTGGTTCGAAGAACCTTGACGCGCCTTGCGCAGGGGGCAAACGTTCCGCAGGTGACGGGTGTCCCCACCCACAAAACACCGTCGTGTGTCTGCGTGCTGCCCGGCAGCTCAGAGCTCTGCTCCCTCGTCCTCAGCATAGCTAAGATCCACGGGCATAGGCCCGCTGGACGAGCTGTTGGAGTGTGCATTCCAACCAAGTCGTGCCGACTTGAAATTGAATTCGA
>NW_020189511.1:191317-191859 GCF_900000015.1 Plasmopara halstedii
GACAGTCGTAAGAAAAAACTACGGAGTACGCGGGTAGCAGTCTCAAACAAACATACGAAAAAAATCCTTTAGGTTATTTCTTGAGACCATATAGGTTAGCGTTCACTCTTCAAATGAAACCTCAAACGTTGTTTCCATCTTGTAACATATTGTGAGATAACCCATAATAAATGTCATATTATTAACATTCTAGAAGGTGCCGCGCGATGGCGCGGAAATGGCTTAAGCTACAGACAGCGAGGTCGGCAGTGCTTGCTTAGCTGAGTTTGCCTGCCTCGATAACTTTTGCTGACGCGCCACACGAATGCGTCTTGCTCAATCAGGAACAGCGAGGTCGGCAGTGCTTGCTTAGCTGAGCTTGCCTGAATTTTCCATCGACAGATTGGCGCGCCCAAAGCTTAGCGAGAACAGTTTTCAGGTCGCATGGCTTTACGTTTGATCTCGTCGCATTGTCGAGCACGTGGTGCTACACAGAGCTGCAATATTCGAGTAATGCGCAGACAAAGCCATAGGTCCACAGCAGATCATTCAAATAGATGGTT
>NW_020189511.1:191869-192038 GCF_900000015.1 Plasmopara halstedii
AGGAGGGGTGGAGAGAATCTCCTGCTCTGGGTGAGAGAGGCCGAGATGGCCATCGCATCCGCCATGCTCCAAACCGAGCAACAGAGCGTAGCGCTAGACATCTCAAAGCTCGGTGGTCGAGCGCGAGAATGGGCACTGACGTGCAGCACTTCGGTCGAAGCTGCGTTTC
>NW_020189511.1:192048-210402 GCF_900000015.1 Plasmopara halstedii
ATTCAATGCCACATTCAAACGAAGATGAATGCGCACGGAAGACTTCCATGCTGGCCAGGCCAGAGCGGAGGCCTTCCAAAAAGACGGTCACTGTGACCGCGTCCGGTAGATCTGCTGCCATCCCGGCAATGAGAGTGCGCATCTCTTGGACAAAATCCACCGACTCCTTGTTGCCCTGTCGGGTGGCAAGGAAGCGCAATCGTACGCGAAATGCCTGATTAGGCGGCGAAAACACTTATGAGAACTGCAATTTCAGCTCCGCCCAGGAGGGAAACACAGCTTCGACGGAAGTGCCGCACGTCAGTGCCCATTCTCGCGCTTGACCACCGAGCTTTGAGATGGCTGGCGCTACGCACTGTTGCTCGGTCTGGAGCATGGCGAATGCGATGGCCATCTCGACCTCTCTCACCCAGAGCAGAAGATTCTCTCCATCCCCCCCCCTCAAATACCTTAACGCTCACCATGAGCGGCTTAGAGCGGAAAAAGTCATTCGTCACCGACGGTTGTGTCTTAGACGCAAATGATGCAGACATCTTATGCTGCAGGTGCTCTAGCAGTGCGCTTTCGTGACTTGAAAACGCCTCTAGATTCGCACCGATTGCCTCGGGACCTTGCGCTGCAAGGTGTTGCACGCCCTCAGGGCCAAGCAATGACATCAGCAGCTTGTAAAGCCCGTCCTGCATACCCTGGAGCAAAAATAAAAATTTCTCCATCCTCACAAAGGATCGATCTAAACGAATCAGGTGTAGATAAACTACAAGTGCTACCAAGTGCAGCGGGGCTGCCGTAGCTTAGCGCTTGAAAAAGCGTAATTTAGGTCACCGACCTTTTGTTCTATACTTAGAACAAGTACGAATTAGCGGGTCGCAATCCGCTTACTCCAAGAGTAATTACTGCCTTCCCAAGGCTAATTGACTCTTTGGTTTCAAATCCAACTAATTTTTATTTATATTTATCCTGAATTTAAAAGTTTAGATTTTCCTCAATATACTAAATATATATAGTACAATCCAAATACTTGCATTACTTCTGGCTACCTAGCCCCGTACCGTATTTTCGTTTGGGTGTGGTCACACCATGCACATCTCGTGTGACACACACACCTGTTACCGGGGTACGTGTAACCCCGTTACAGGCCGTCTCCCTCCATTCCACCAAACAATGCTTGCTTTAGCAAGAAGAAGCAACAATGAATGTCTTTGGACGTGCCCGCATGGCTCTTGAGCAACTGAATGAGCTGCAGCCATCGCGACCAATGATCGAAGAATATAATCAAACCGAGGAATTCTACAATAATAACTTCATAGTGTCCCAAGTCAAGACTCGGCATCAGTTCCCTTACCGGAAGCCATGTGAATATCTATTTCTCATCTACCAGAACCTTCACAGGCCAAGAAGATTTTTACGGTCCACCTCATCTCTACACACGTTGAATATTTTGTGCTCTGGAACTGTGTTGATAGGCAAAACGAAATCTAATTGCAGAACTCATGCCAGTATCCAGCTCGTTAAAAATAAGCTGGCTTGACCCAGAGAGCCGAAACAGCCCATCTGCATGAGCACGAATTGCAGAAACGAAATCACGTCATGGATATAGAATTCAGATTGTCAAAGGCAGCCCGCCGCATCGCGGCGAAGCTAATATACTTTGTACGTGCGGGTCTACTGCTCAACAATATATCAAGACAAGTGCTTGGAAGGCGACATTGCTTACTAAGCACTCGTATCACCGCTATCCAGTTGTTCTTTCTGACAGCTACCATCCAAGTTTGGAACAAAGCTTTATTCCAGAGGCTAGATGGTGTACTGCGCCGAGCGACCCTATCTCTTCTCGTGAGGCGATGAAAATAAAGGTACGCTACGTATTTAGTGCCAACGGCGCTGGGACAATGTTTGTAACGGAGTCTCGCGTGTCCTTGTAATAAAGGGCGGGTCGCACAAGATTGCGTGACCGTACAAAGGTGTGTATTACACAGTTAGTAAAGTAACACAGTGGTGTGACTAAAACGTAACAAGAAGCCACCACGTGGCAGGATTGCCAGTAGTAATGCATATTACTTTATTAATTAGGGTTTGCTATATTAATAATGTATTAGTTAGGAAAACCTAGGATTTGAGATATTGGCTGCTCTGCCGTTTCGTTTTTGAACAGAAGTGTTCGTTTACTCTGGTAAGGCTTTAGTGCTTACAAGTAGCAGATGCGATCCTCTACACTAGTACTGATTCTTGGAGGGAACGTAAGGACGGTGACCTGAGCTTAGATTTCTCTAAGCAACGAGCTATGACGGCCCCACTGCGCTTGGTAGCACTCGTAGTCAATCTACGCCTGAGTCGTTACAACTGATTCTCTGTGAGGATGAAGTATAACTACTTTTTGCCCCAGGGCATGGAGGACGGGCTGAAGAAGTTAGAGCCCCCTGCTGGGCCCTGAGGGCGTGCAGAACCTCGTTGCGCAATGCCTCGAGGCCATAAGCGCGCCTAGAGGCATTTTCAAACTATAAAAATACTATGCTAGAAACTTACAGCAGAAGCTGTCAGCGTCGCCTGCGACTTTGACGGCACTGTCGACGACGGATGATTTCTTTCGACCCAGGCCGCTCAATAGTGGGCGTTAAGACCTTTTAGGTTAAGGATGGAGAGAATCTCTTGCTCAAAATAAGAGGAGACGAGATGGCCATGACATCCGCCATGCTCCAAAACGGGCAACAGCGCGTGGCACTAGCTATCTCCAAGCTCGGAGGTCGAGCGCGAGAATGGGCACTAACGTGCGGTGCTTCGGTTGAAACTGCATTCCCCTCCTGGAAGGAGCAGAAGCGTCAGCTTCTGAAAGTGTTCTCGCCGCCTAATCAGGCATATCGCGTGAGATCGCGTTTTCTTGCTGCTTAAAAGGGCAAAAGGAGTTGGTGGCCTTTGTCCAACAAATGAGAACTCTTATTGCCGGAATGGGAGTCGATCCTCTCCTAGAGGCAGTCGCAGTGACCGTATTGATGGAGGGCCTCGCACTGGCGTGGTTAGTATGAAAGTCTTCCGTGTGTATCCGTCTTCTTTGAAAAAGTGGTGAACGTGGCATTGAAAGCCGACTTCAACTCTTAAACGGCACAACTTGGTTGTAACGCCCACCCTCAAAGCTCGTTTAGCGGGCATGAGCCAATGGATCTCAGCTATGCTGAGAAAGAGGAGGAAGATCTCCGAGCTGCTGAGCAGCGTGTAAACACCCGGCGGTGTCTTGTTTGTGGAGACACCCGTCCCTTCGGGCTGGATGTCTCCTGCGCTAGGCGCGTACAGGTTCGTCGAACCGACGTCCCGCTTCTAACTAGTCCGGTTTGACGCGGAGAGACGAGAGCACCCAGTATGCACGGGGCGCCTTACTGGGTGTGAACTGAGTTCTGTTGAGTCTCAAAGAGGGAGAGGGCATCACGGCCCGGCCCCGAAAAGCTCCGTACGAAAGTGTGTACAAGCCGGATTTGCTGGTCGTAAAAGCAACCATGAAGGGCTTTGAAAAGCCATAGAGAATTCTTATCGATTCTGGTGCGTCGGGCTATCATGCTGGACGCAGTGGGCTATGTGCCACTTTGCGTTCAGCACGCGAGCCACGCTCTGAACTCTTGTCTAAAACACGTTTGGTGTTTAAAAATCGGATACTCCGTTATCCAGCACATTGAACGTCCCGGTCCAGTGCTCTCGCTAATAGCGATTCTGCTTTCTAGCAGAGCATGGTTTATTACTCGCCAAAGCTCCACCAGGAATCAAGGTCTTCGACCTCGAATCAATCCATGGCTCGTGGTGCTCCAACCAAGTCATACCAAGGATAAGGTTATACCTTGCAACAAGTCTAAGACTAGACAGTGTTTCACGCAAGTAAAGTCAAGGAACTTATCACCGAGGCCCACAGGGACCTTCGGCACAGTGACACAAGACCCGTCGCTGAGCGAACAGCGACGGTGTCACTCAGCCGCACTTCCAGCGCGTCAGCATACAGCTGCCTTCCTTCGATTGTGGAGAATCGTTGCATGCCAAGAGTGGCATGGTAGGCCAAGGGCCGAGGCATCAAGGGCGAGATTCTTGTGATGTGCGCGGAGTGGTACGTGACCCACTGAGCACTGCTCACGTTACGAAGCAGTTGCTGCGCGCAAGAATGGCATAATCGGACGAGGTCCGAGGCATCAAAAGCGAGGCTCCTGTGATGCGCGTGGGGTGGTACGTAATTAATGAGCACTGCTCACGTTTCAAAGCAATTGCTTCCTGCCAAGAGTGGCATGATAAGACGATGTCCGAGGCATCTTGGGCAAGGCCCTTCTGATGCGCGCGGGGTGCCACGTTATCCACTGGACGAAGACTGCGGAAATTGCAGTTCTTCGTCGGATGATGTTAATAGCATCAAGGCTCCGATGGAGCAGGCAGTGGGGCATTGGACAACGCTGAGTACAGGTCTCGATGAGACGTAAACCCTCTAAAGAGAGGAGACAGCAAAGCCGTATGCTATCTGTAAGACACAGGGCGTCGACCCTGACCCAGGGTGTGTGGACCGTAGGCGAGAGCGCACAGCTATATGCCCTTGTCAACGGTATATCGGGAGAGGGAGATGGCGACGTCACCCTCGAGGTTATTCCCGCGGTTGCTGCTCTTTTCGAGCTTGACACGATTACCTTTCAACGAGTTTTGCGGTGCCTTCAAGGCAGGCAGCTTAGTCGAGCTGGTCATTGTAAGACCCAACGAGGAGATTAACTCGTCGTCGCTTCTGGATGAAGCTACAAAAAGAAGGTACTGCATACACGAAGTGGTTTGTCAATCCTGAAGGATCCTTCGGAGCCATAATATCCTTTGATAAATGAATTCCACGGCGCCATTCACAAAGACGCGCCGTCGGTCCTACCTAGGGAACGATGTGTGCATCATGAGATTGACCTGGTTCCGGGAGCCAAATACTGCGTCACACGCCAATGGCCCCTGCCTAAGGAGCAGTGTGACGTCATTAACCTTTTTCGTGCGAAGCACGAGGCAGGATTTGTGCGTGAGCGCATGTCTCCCCATTCGACATCCACGTTTTGTGTCCGGAAGCCGAACGGCAAGTGGTGTATCGCTCACTCTTACAATTAGCTCAACGCTGCCAGCATTCCGGCTCAAACGCCAATTACTAGGAAGGATGTTCTCCAGAACAATATGGTTGGCTGTTTAAAGTACAGCGCACTCGACTTGGTCGATGATCATTACCAATCGCTCAGGAGATCGAGTGATAGGAGCATCCCGTTTGGAGTACTAACCGCTGCTCTAGGAGGGGTTGGTGATGCCCTAAGAGCTGTCAAACTTGCCAAAGCTGAGGACGCTAAGGACTCGATTGAAAGCCTTGCACCAGCAACATTTAATCGTCTTATGACGCAATTATTTGGGCCCCATCGGGCGTATGCACAGACATATTTCGATGACATCTTCGTCCACAGTCGTGAGGGACACGGGAGGACAGATGAAGAAACCCATATCGTTAAATCGTCCATTCAAGAGCGGTGCTCGAGCGCATGCGCATTCATAAGCTGTATGCTAATGCCGATGAGTGCATCTTCGGCGCGGAGGAAATAACCAAAATAGGGTTCTTCATTGAGAAGCGAGGCCTTCGAGCGGACTCCGGGAAGCTCAAGGCCATTTTGGACTGGCTGATTGCAAGGAACCAGCACAAGTATAGCGCAAATTATGCGAAAATGACACGGCGATAGTCAAATCTCCTTAAGAGAGATAAGGAATGGTGTTTGGATACCGAGCATCAGGAGGATTTTGACAGGGTCGAAGACAGTTTCCTTCATGCACCAATACTGGCGTTGCCAGACCCCAATTGTCCTTTTAGTGTCGTCTGCGACGCTTCGGACTGTGCCATCGGCTGTGCACTGCTAGAAGCAGACACCGAGGGGCGAGATCGGGTGATGCGTTCGAATCTCGCCAGCTTTAGGCTGCGGAGAGGAAACACTCCCCGACAGGAATCACTTGCGATAAAGTATGCACTTTTCAGGTTCAGGGTGCACCTGCTTGGCTGAAAGCCGTTTGTGATTTACACAGATCATGCGTCACTACGCACTGCGACTCAGTCGCCTCGCCTCTCGCAAAGGAAGGACAGGTGGCTCTCCTTTTTTGCAAAATAAAACTTCGAGGTGATGTACAAGCTAAGAAAGCAGCATGCTTTGGCTGATGCGTTGTCACGCAGAACGGGTTACAAGCTTGCCCATGTCACGACGGTGACGTCGCCAGTGATGTATTTGATTTGCGCCGCATACGCGGGTGACAGTATATGTAGCGCTGCTACAGACATTCGGGGGCAAGGGGTCTGGAAACTCGAACAAGAAGTTGTCAGCGCGTTTGCGCGCGCGTTTACACCGATTTTCATCAAGTAATGCGTTGCTGTATTATAGCACCGATCCAACGGATTTGCATCGAATTGTGGCTCCTCGCGATGAGGATTTGAAGTACCGTGTCCTTTATGAGGCCCACGACACTCCACATAGCGGTCATCTCGGTCGTGATATGACCACTAAGTGAGTTGCCACTATTGGTGGCCCAATCAGTACAAGTGGACGAGCGCATATGTGTGCATGTGTGAGACGTATTAGCGTTAAAACCCTTTCCGAATGTGGTGGCGCCGCTGGCAAGTTTACCGGTACCCTCCGGGTATTGGCAGTCCATTTGTATGGACGTCGTGTTTGGCCTGACTCGGCGGGCAACACGGGTGTGGTAGTCTTTGTGGACCGTTTGAGCAACATGGCTCATCTTGCGGCATGGCTATACACCATCGATGGTGCGGGTGTAGCGGCGTTGTTTGTCGATCTATCTTTCGACAACATAGAATCCCTCAGTCAATTGTCTCTGATAGAGACCTACTTATCACCGGGAAGTTTTGGTCTACAGTCTAAAGGGTGCTAGGCACCTAGTTGACTATGTCAACAGCGGACTACCCGGAGACCGATGGACAAACTGAGCGCGTGAGTCGAGTCGTCGTGGACGCCCTTCGCAGCGCGCTGAGACGCCGAAGCGCTGGAGTGCTATATTGCTACTCGTAGAGGTTGATCTGAACAATGCAGTGCATTTATCGACTAATTATCCGCCATTCTACGTGGACGGGCTTCTTTATCCTCGCGTCCCGCTGACGCCACCGTCCCTTTGCCTCAGGGCTTGGTGGGGAGGACTAGCCGAACGGCTAGCCCCCTCACCGTGCGGAAAGAAGTCGGAGACTTCCTGTCTACTAGACTGGGTGTCTTACGACACGTTCGCGATGCAATGACTGAAAGCCAAGACAAACAGAAGGAATACATAGACGGAAAGGAAGAAGAAATGTTAAAAACATTGAGGTCGGAGACTTGGTTTTATTAAATACTAAAAACCTCCCTACACATGTGGTTTCTGTTGTCTGTAAGACGAAGCTCGTCCACGATTTATTGAGTCCTCTAAGGTCGTAGCCAAGCGAGGCCTTACATTTACGCTGAGCCTTCCAAAAGAGACGCGCACCCACCCGGTGTTTCGTGTGGGCTTGTTTAGGTCGCACCGGGATCCGGCGCAAGTGAACGCGGAGGCGTTGGCGCCGGGGCGTCGCCCAAAGGCGCTCGGCCACTCAAAAGATGAACTAGCAAGCACATAGTGCATTAACTTCCGCTTCCAACAGCGCAAGGCGCTCCACCGTTGCGCGAAGTAACGTCTAATGCTTACATAGATTGAGTTGTTTGAAATTAAGCTTATGACAATGATGTTTAGTTTATCTCTGTCTACTATCTTTTTATAATAATCCCTTGTATAATACATTGTGTGAGATTCGCACCTATGTGTCCTACGGACCTCGCCGTTGCGGAATGCCGTCAGTTCATTTGATACCACACTCGAAGCCTAAGGCAAAAAGCCACAAGAAATCGAAACGGCATGATAGAGATGAAGTACACGAAAAAGTGCGTGGTCTTTGGACTGTTTGGGAGGTAGAACACTCCTGTCGCTCGTAATGAATCCAGACGTGGATAATATGTAAACTATCTTATACATTTTCGTGACATTTGGTCACCTTAATCGCAGCAACAGTTGACATCATTGAACTTATTGCGTCGTTACAAACGAGTCGCTCATTCTGTACCTTTCCTTGTGCTTAGACGGTCGAAAAAGAAAGTCTTGTCCAAGCAATACCGTGCAGCTATCGAGTGTAATTGTTGTCCGAAATAAGTACTAGAGCATGGAGTGCCTTCAGCAAAATATATCATGGTGGTGTCTTTTTACAAATTGTATTAATGAGAAAATCGTAATCCGCTTTTCAAGTTGCAGTCTGATATTAGCCAATAAGATTGCTACAAACGATTATTTTTTACAATGTTCAATATCCACATGAATTCTTAAACGGCTCATGTTTTTGATATTTTAATTGAAGTACGATACAAATGCAGAAGTGGAGATTCAGGTGCATCACGGACATCTCCTTCAACTTCCTCAACAGCAATATTATCCCTACAATAGTCCAATTTTTATCACAAAATGCTCAGCCAGCAGCCAGCACTACGAACACGACGATTCGCAGAGAATAGTACTGAGCGAATGTCATATACTTCTCGATAAATAAAGACTTGATTTTGCCACAGCCTGAATTTCGCGTTTTACGACTCGTTAGGACTTTCATCGATGTCCGATTGCAACGCCATGGTCGAGGCTAATATCTGGTCTCGCTTGAGCTGCTCATAGTGTTGCATTGCTGCATATTGATCCTGGCCCGCCGCCACTTCAAGTGCAAGCATCAGGTCCGAGTCATGTTCTGTCGAAAATCGAATGCCACTGCGCAATATTGATGGGACACCGAGTGGCAACGCCGTTGGAAATAGTTCAGAATACACAAATTTACGCAGTGGCGTCTGTTTGACAGAAACCGCTGCCGAGTATAGCTCTACTGACCGCTTTATGTCCTCCTCCGTATATTTCGATTTCTCGCGCTTATCCAAAAATTCGTAAATACGTGCCACCAAATCCGTTGCGTAGGAGCCCAGATCTTCCACTTCATTTGACGCGAGATGCCACAATTCATCGCCTTCCGAGCAATTGAATACTGTGCGGCAAATTGGACAAGTCTCACTCTGTGTGCTCCAGTGCTGAAAACAATTCAGACAGAAACTATGAGCACAAGGCAGTACAACCTGCTTCTTCTTGTCCATGCAAATTTGGCACTCGGTTTCATCAAATTCAGTCTCGCAAGTACTAAAAGATCAAAAGTTCACAAGTCATAACACATAATTAGTTCCTATAGTCAGATTTAATCTAAACGTGTCCAGTTTACCTAGTCGTCTTCTCAGAGAAACGTACGGTATGTGCAGCACAGGCCTTAACATCAGAAAGGAAGCAGTAGATATAATAAAACTGAGCAATCGTCAGCGTCTTGGCCTGACCGATCGTCTCAAGGTAATCTTGTGCGTACGATGGGTCGCGTGGGATTTCGACGCGAAAGTCAGCCAGATTCGCTTGCCTTTCCACAGTTCTCCGCATCTTGCGTACCTCGACGGCCACATTGCCACGAATTCGCCACAGATACGGTAAAAGCTCTGCTGATACTTCCGGATTTATTACAATGCGAAACGACAAATAGCAGTTTTTAGGGGTTGCGCAGATTTGAGCCCTGTTACGTGTAGAGAAAACACGTGAGTAGATTCTTTTCGGCTTACAGTGACACGACGTACCACTCGTTGGCATTTTTTAAATGCGTACCAAAGTCCATAAATGTGCCCATAGTCTGCCGAATACGTTTCTTCATTTTGTCTTCTTGTATCGACGTGGTTTGCCCCATTTATCAGAATTTGCCTTGCACTTTACAAAGAAAATAGTAAAATGGCTCCATTTTTATCTGTTGATTCGGTATTTTGTTATATAGCTGCGGAGTTTACGCTTACTATGTTGCGGGGTAGCTTATCAATGTTAATTTGCACTATCTTAAATAATTAAAGCGGCCTTTTTGTCAGTGAATAGGGAAGTAATTTCTTCGACAACATCACCATGAATGTTCTCCAAGCACAAAACTTTACGTTAAAACGTGGTGACAGTTGTAGGGTATGGCAGTGCACGACCACTTGTTTGTGCCAAGCGACTGAAAGATTAAACCGTGTAATTGATGCGCCAGAGAATACACGCATGTCAAGTACCACACTACGTGCCAGTTGTATGGAGCCACGTTTCAATAATGCAAATCAGCTCGCTGTGCCGTAATTTCGTGCCTTCACCCAATTATCAAAGAGCAACACATCAATCTGGTTGTAAATATGTATGTCAGTGTGTAACACATGTCAAGACGTACAAATCAACAAATTGCTATAAAACCACCTGTGGCCGTTGCAACCCTACAAGATCCAAAACCCGTCATTATACCGGTACAAAAAGGCACGATAACAATGGTCAGTGACGATGAGCTTGCAAACACTGTTGAGCTACAGCCGAAGCGGACGACATCATTCACTGCACGCCAAGAGGAAAGTTTATCGGATTGTTATTGTCGTCAAACAGGCGGCAAAATTGCTGTCTGCAAATTCACTAATTGCAATTTCGAGCTATAGATGCAACATGACCTCGAGACGCGTATCCTTTTAGAACGGGAAAAGACCAAATACTGGGCGCGAATTTTGCTATTGTTTCCTCTCTTACCCGTGTGCCTCGCACTCACAACGATTGTCTTCGGTGGCGTAATCATAAATGTAGCCACTAACAATTGTAATGCTGATCTCATGAGTGCGTCTGCTTTTATACTTCCATGCTACCGTGCATGTCATGTGCTAATTGAATATCCACTAACATTACGGCAAAGGATTTTTGCAGGGCGCGGTGGTGCTTAGCCACGTGCTCGTGTGCTTCTACACATATTGCTGGATGGGGCCGTGGCCAATTAAAAGCCTGCGCACCGTGCGGGTCTTTTACTTCATCTACGGTGTTGTATGTGTGCTATGGTGGGGACTTTACGGAACAATGCAGGCGGTCACGGCCACCAGCTCAGGCTTTGAATCATGTTTATCTATGTCGCCAACGCTGTATATCTTCTCACAGTATGAAGTTGTTGTCTTTTGGATCGCATTCATCCCAGCTGTTGCTTTTTTTGTAAATGAGACCACAGCACGCTTACGACAAAACAAACTTATTGAATGGACACAGACGAAGAAGACAGTCAATCGCGTCAAACAACAACAGAAAGACTCTCATGACCGCATATTAAAAGATACGTATGAGGAAGCGCAAAACTTTGAAGAACAGCACGAAACGAGTTTAGCTAGCGAAGAGCAAGCCTACGGTAGTGAGAACGAGGAAGATGCTGAAGAACGGAATGAGAATGTTGAATATATTAATGAAATCAACAAATAGCAACAACGATGACGAGGAAGTTTCTCAAGAAAGCTATCAACTTCAATATTACGTACTTTACCGGAATTATCTTCGTAATGAATACGGGGTAGGTATGCCAGCATACCTATGACATTAAATAGGTTAGTACGCTGAACGAAAGAAGCAAACTAGGCACGAAGCAGACATTAAGCAGTATGAGCAGTGCCAATGGGCAGACAATTACAGTGTGTGGCAATGTCCTTCGGTACGTAAAGTAGTGACGTCTTTGGTGTCGTAATGGGTTGCTTTGAAATTAGACGTTAGAGGCTAAATGGCCATATTTGATACTCGTGTCTGCGCAGCTTAGTAGAGACAATTGGCCGCGGCTCTTACGGCACTGTACGGCATAAATGTTATTCATCAATCGCTTGTAGATTTTTAATTACTCGTGTACGTTGGGTGAATGATATAGGTACACAAAGCCATTAATTTGTCTTCTGGAGCACCTGTAGCCGTTAAAATGATCGGCAAGGACAAATTGCGGCGGCCACATGAGCGTCAAAGCATCGAAAAAGAAATTGAAACCATGCGTGTGGCCGTGGAACAGTTTGAAAATGGACACCCACACATTGTGCGTCTACTTTGTACGAAGGAATCGCAGCAACATATTTTCATCGTGCAGGTCAGCTACCTTATCTTTATGAAAAAAACGTTGAAAGTTGGAGAAATTACATCTATATGTCCGTAATCTCATGTTGCTGTAGGAATATTGTGCTGGTGGGGATATTGCGGAGCTTATGAAGGCAAATAATGGCTTGACGGAGAATCAAGCAAAACTCTATATGTCGCAATTGGGTGCGTAGTTATAGAACAAGAGATTATGTGCTCTAAAAGCAAGCGATTGATAAACTGATGTGAATGCAGCGTCGGGGTTACAGTTTCTTCGTTCGCAAAATGTGGTGCATCGTGACTTGAAACCTGCCAACTTATTGTTATCGTCACGGAATTCTGCTACTGCTAAGTTAAAAATTGGTGCGTGATCTGAATTGTTGCTTTAAAATTGGAGGATATGTGCTGATCGTTGACTATTGGTCAACCTTCTTGTAGCGGATTTTGGATTTGCACGTGAGTTACAGTCTGAGATGATGGCTGAAAGTGTCGTAGGCTCGCCACTCTATATGGCTCCGGAGCTCTTGGAGTACAAATGCTACGATGCAAAAGCTGATTTGTGGTCAGTTGGTATCATTTTGTACGAGATGCTGGCAAACGAGCACCCATTCTTAGTTGTAGACAAGGTTCACGCAACAAATCACCTCGCATTGCGGCGAAATATCTATCGCTACTTTGAGTGCTTTGGCCGCGTTCGCCTGCCAAAGAAGGTGAAGGTATCGCCTGCTTGCGAACAGTTAGTGGAAGGTCTCTTGCGGGTTGACCCACGCAAGCGCATTTCATTTGAAGATTATTTTCGTGCTGAGTTTTTGCTGCCACCTGCTCCGTCGGACGCTGACGCTTGTGTAGACAAAGCAAGTCTGGATAGCTCTGAGACGAAGCAACCTCTTGTCGCAGAAAAACAATCCGAATATGGTACGTCCTTGATTTTGTATTAATCAAATTGATGTATTTCATTGTTTACGGTCGTGCTGTAGAGGAGTGGGCCACCTTTAGTGACGAGTATGTGATGGTGGAGAACGAGTATGAAGACGTCGGTCGGAAAATCCTTGGCGGTCAGGACCTGAATGTTGATTTGGATGACAAGGTAAACAATTCATTACACTTAAAAAATAGACAAGTTGAAGCTAATGTGGTGCTGTAATGTGCTGTGACTGGTTAGATAAAGCATCATACGAAAGAGCACAGTTTTTCTGCTGGCACAACCTCGACCATTATTGACGGTGGTATTGAAATTAAGGACGTCGTTATTGATACGGCGTCTCCTCGACACGAACCAGTGGATTCTATTGCTCGGAATGAAAGTGATGTGAAATCGAATATATCGGTCCACGAAGTGCTTCCAGTTGCTAAAAATGATCATCGCCTTGTCGATGAACGCCGTAACTGGATTACTGACGATAATCGTCTTGAGGAACTGTTGGGTATTTGCTACAAGAGCTTCTCATGCGGAAGCGTGGCTTTGTTTGTGCCCACACCATTTGGTGACTACATTGCTTTTCACGAAGGATGTCCACACTACTACTTGTCGGAAGAAAGCATTGCTGCATCCAAGAAAGACAACAGGTACGTTGCGCAGAATTTCGTGACATCGAGCTAGAGCGCTTACTCAAAAGCTTTGTATATATGGCGCAGAAATCCTCCGTATGTTCTCGGCCACATTGTCTACGTTGAAGATCATGAAACAACTGAAGTGAGATCGTGAGAATCTTCAAACTTTGTCTGGTTTGTCCTGACCAGTTTTTAAAATCGATTGTTTGCACAGAGAACGAATCCATACTGTCTTCGCGAAGGAACTAAGTATCATGTAGTGTCTGTAGCTCCACTAGTATCTTCAAATCACGAAGCAAATGGTAGTGTGGAAACCGCAGATAGTTCATCTGCTTCGGAAGAGTTGCCGCTTTCACAAGTACTGACTGGGCGCACCGTAGCAAGTGATGTAAACGAGAATGGTTTGCACCATGCTACTAGTGACCAAGTTTCTGCCGAGAATTGTCAAGGATCGAACGAGCACCAGCGAATATCATTTCGTAGTTTTCAGATCAGCTCACTGGCGCTGTTTTTTCTCAAGGGAGGAAAGCTGCCGTATGTGGCATTCAATGAAGGCGCTCCAAACTACTACCTTGCTAACGAGTCCATTCAAGCTGCAGTTTTGGGTGTTGGAAGCGACCGCACACCACCCGCTTACATCTGTGGAGAGATTATCTTCATTGATACTTTCCAGGCGACCGAGGTATGTCTGAATGCAGTTCATTTTTTAAGCAAATGTTTCAAATATTAATTGAGATTGGTTTCTAACTAGGATTTCAATCCATATCGCCTGCCATATGGAACACGATTTCATGTTGTGACGGTCGCTAACCCAAAAAGAACTTAGTTCCGTAAATGCAGTAATTTGTATTGAAGTGCATAAATCATTATAAGTAAAAGTGGTATAAATGATCAAAGGTTGATGATATCGCAGCCATTGCAATGCTTTGCCTTCGTCACAAACAAATACAGAAAATCTATTTCATGGTGTGCACTCTCAAGACCATGTGCAAATAGTCGTGTAGGAAAATGTCATTGAGAATGCCAAGTTGATAACAAAAAAAAGGAATAAAAGTCAAGATATTTAAATGGCCAACGGCGTAACGTTAGAGAAAGAGATGTTGTTTAGAATAAGGAATGTTTGTAGACTACGTTGGTAGCCAGAAAAGTTTTATCGTCAAACTTTTATGACTTGATAGATTGCTGTGCTTCATTTCAATCAAATTCACATTGAAGCCTAGTACCTTTTCTTACCGCTTGCTGAAACAATGCACACACAAAGTTCATAGCTTCTATATTAACTATGAGATATAATGGCGTGACTCTGATCAGCGTTTGCCAATACCAATTAATAGATGAAGATGTAAATTAGGATTGTACGTCTGGAACATCCCTAGTTAGTCAAATCTTAGTGCACACATCAAGCTTATTTGTATGTGGCCAAGGCCAAGTACTAACTCATAACTGGTCGGATAACTAATAACCTTGACTAACTCCTAGATATTTGTTTTCACCACATTTATTAGTTATCCGAGGGACGACTGTATAATAATAATATTTTATTAAATTTACGCATGAGACGAAAGGTGAAATCGCGACGCCAGCAAACTGCTTCCAATATTTCGGGATAATGCGATGATAAATACATGCTGGGATTTCCTGTGGAGCCTTTGAATGCTACCATTTATTTCGTCAACGGACGATAAAGCTGGGTACCCGAGAGGATTGTACGAATACATACAAGCTAGCACACGTATCAAATGCAAACTTCACTAGGTCGAAAAACTTTGCGCATTTAGAGCTCTTGCTCAAAATCTGCTTATACTTGCATTGGGTAGAGCAATACTAGCAGATCAAGCTGAAACAAAGTACTTGAGATGTAGGCTAAAGCCGAAGAGGACAAGTAATATTTTGTACACTTCTCTCCGATCGGTAATAAATACATTGTCAAATCTACAGCAGTATTAAAGTAATAGCGCCACCAAAGGTACGATCGGGTTCAAAAACAAGAATTACCGGCAAAAATCGTCGCGACGTTATACGCTTATCTGAATGAGATGACAGGCTGGGAGCAAGCGGTGCCACAAAAATCAACTTCGCCCCAATCTAACTATGGATTGACAAAATATGTGCAAATATAATGGGTTACACAAAAATGTACCTTCTGAATGCATTGTGAAAATTTATAGAAGAAGATTACAGTATGTTGCCCCCAAATACATACGTGACCTCTTATCTAAAGTCACACACATTGTGTGAGATACAGAATTCCTTTTTGGGATCTGTATCGGTGAGAAGTCCGACATTTCTCTATCTTTCCAAGTGGGTGGCGTAGGCCAGTTCAGTACAGCCTTAGTTTATGAATCAGAAGCCCAAGTTTTTATAGATAAGACCTCTAGGGGCCCTTGAGGTGTTTTGCATGTAGCTACAAGCCATACATTCATTTAATTCAGCGGCAAATTTGCTTTAAAGCCTTAAATTGTTCATCTTCCCTCCAAGTGGCGACTAGCCTTCTTCTTCCACGTCGGGAATCGCTTCTCGCCGCGTCAAACTGATCGGGCTGGTCGGATCAGTTTTGCTGTAGCACGTCTGGAAGCGCCAACTCGGCGGACCAGCTTGTGTATTGTGTAAGATGGACTGATTGTGAACAGAGCCCCTTTACACCTGTAGCACTTCGAGCAATCTTTTCAACGACACTCGATTTTAGCTTGACGACGCGGCTGTTGAGCTCGTCGCACATTCCAGCCCAGACATACCATTTTCCTTGTCCGAGCGACATGAAAGGAGCTGAAGTACAACTCAGTTCATCAGTCCCGCAAAATGAGGTGCAGGGGAACGAGATGTTTCCTCAATTGCATTCACATGAGGGAGTGGCACTCGAGCAGATGCGAGAGGTCATCGGTTAACCTACCGCAGTCACTTTACTGCAGTTTCCTTCTCCAGATGATCAGCGATCGCGGCCGTCAGCTTCATGCAACTTGAGATTATGAAATCTCGAAATCAGGCTGCAACCCCTGTCTCATCGTACCGAACGATGCCTCTGAAGCTGAATTTGTATTTGTATCGGCATTAAGAGAAAGAGATTCTATCACTATGATTTGTCTAGAAATGCAGCAATGACTGCAAGACAACTGCAGCAATCTTGCATCAAGTGTTATTTGCGATGTCCAACCTTGTAGGTCGTGCGACGAGTTGAGCGTATAGTAAGCAATCATCCCATCTAATCTGCATTTTCAGCTACAAGCAATTCAAAAGTGAAGCTTCATAGGCGTTTAAACCACCACAAAGTGAGTTTGGAGCCCGTGCTAAGTTTTTGAAGCTTTGTCAAGGTTGTTACGATCCACACAGCATGCTCGCTCCTTGGTTTCGAGCATTATCGACGAGCCAATTGACGTTTCAACGCGAGTGGTAACGTTCATGGCGGGTCTGAATGATTATCCGATTCAGAATTACTATCCCAAGACGATGAACGATGCCACCGACTGTGTGATGCATGAAAAAGCCATCATCGAGCAATCAAAGCTCAATGGCTTCGTACCAAGGTAAGCGCATCGGTCGACTGATACATGTAATGACCCAGAGCCAATGGGGAACTCATACATTTCCACGCTTGGAAATGAGCGTCCTCACAACGATAAAAGTGTTTTCGTTGTGGAAAGCCGGGTCATATTGTTCGGAACTGCAGAATGTTTTTGCCGAGTCGGCAACAGAAACATAACGCTCGCTCGAATAACCGCGAACGCTAAAGAGGTTCGTCGGTATGAACGCTCCCAAGGGTAAAAGAGCATCTTTCAACATAGTATTCACGACTCTTCTTTGTCCATAGTAGTGTTTGCACCGAGTCACTTTTACCTGGAAGAAATCTGATGTCGTTGTTCATCTTGGTCATCTTCGTCAAATCGTCCAAGTCATGCGCGAAAATAAGCTCTACGAAAACCTGAAAATGTATTTTCTTTGCACCTGAGATCCCCGTTCTTGGCTGCTTTGTGGGCAAGAATGGCGCTCATTTAAATTCGGAGAAAGTCAGAGCTATCAATAATTAACCTGTGCTAAACAAGTGAAACAGCTTAGACTCTGGTTCCTGTTCAACTGTTTGCACAAATACAAACGCAGTAATGCATCGTTGGTGCAACCCGTAACGTCTTGTTCTTAAACAAAATGCTGACTGGGATGATCGAAAGATCACCAGGCAGTATTTGCCGAAGAAAAGAAGAGCTTCAGAGAAGCACTTCGCCTTGCGATTGCAAGCTACGAAATGCCTATTCATGCGGTCTGCGATGCACGTGATTATGACATCGGTTTGCCTTGATGCAACACGATGATGAGGGTCGAGAGTGAGTTGTTTCGTATCAGTCGCGTCAACTCCGGCTCGCGGAATAAAGCTTTCTTGTTCCTGACAAATAGCTTCTAGCAATGAAGTATGCTTTGGCTAATTTCCATGCGTTTCTGCTTGTAGAGGAGCGCTTTGCGCTGTTATACAAATCATGCCTCGCTGTATATGGCAGTAAAGTCGCCTCATTTAACGCAGAAAAAAGCTGGATGTTTTCTTTCTTTGTGAAGTACAACTTTGTTCGCTTCGTAAAGGCTCTCCGTAATCTGATTCCGGACGCCGCTTTGAATAACTGATCTTTTCTGAACCAACCATGACTTCTTTGAATCCGCAAGGATGGAGTTCTGAGACATTACTCAGAAACTTATGGAATTAATGGACAAGCAACAACAGCTGCTTGAGGCCATGACCAAGCGTGAGGTCAAAGTAAAAGGAATCCGCTTGCCACAAATTTTTGGCTTGATGGGAGAATCTGTGGATTTGTACTTCGAGCAATTGGCTCAGTACTTTAAAGCAAAAAATATTGA
>NW_020189511.1:210412-216409 GCF_900000015.1 Plasmopara halstedii
TTACAGTACGTTTTAATTTAGTAAATTAAATTTACATAGTAACCACATGCTGTGTGAACCACATAACTTGATTGTCTATACACCCTGTTTAGTTGTATAACACCTTTCAGGACTAAGTAGGCTAAAGCCTATTAGCTAAAATAGTCACATCACATTTCCTCCCTTCTACGTAAGTCAACAGCCCACTGGAAGCGAGTAACACTTGGTGAGGCGTGTCAGTTGACTTAAGCCTTCCTCATAAAGTCTGTGTACACATGGACGGACAATTTCCGTCACAGTAGTAGTCATTCTAATGCCAACTAACTTGATGGATTTATCGATGGATGATGTCCTCGGATCAACAGGAAGGAATATTTGTTCGATATTAACTCGCAGTGGGAGTGTGTGGTGAAGCTGTGAGCTTTAATCGGAGATCGCGCGGTCTCCGATATGCCTCAATTGGATCAAGAAGCGATACTTCAACGCTCAGCAAATATTGCTGCGTATGAGCAAGGATTATTGAAATATCTATCGCAGAAAATGCCGACGCTAGCTCCGTCACCTCCTTCAAAAGTGGTGGTGGTGGTGACACCGTCGGTACACATAAAACGTCCTTGAAAATCATGGTTAATGGCTATATCGGAAACGAAGATGAATATCTTGCGTTCTGACAGCAAGAAATGGATATCTCTATCACGATGGCTCAGCTTCGTGATGACCGCAGTGATCTTTGCCATGTCGTGTTTGCATGGCCGTATGACGGATTTGGTGATGACGTGAGATGTCAATCACTCTGGCTACTTTGCCACATGGCAAGAGTTAAAACAGGCCATGAATTCGATATTCATTCCACTGAATGTGGCGTGTCGACAACGGTCGAAGTTTTTGTCATGCCGTTAAGACAATGGCATATTGTACGACTACATCCACAGTCTCAATGAGGTTCGTGCCAGTATGGCGATTACACAAAATTGATATTACTTTAATCATAAATTTGAGAATATGTGCTCGTAATCATACTTCTGTACAAATAAAGACGATATGAATATGTAACGAAGAGATCCGTTGTGCGAGCGGGCTGTTTGCTTCGCTTCAAACGCTAACGATGGTTGTACTATTGATTATGGTAATATGTATATATCTGGTATAAGTTTCAATATAATTTATCTTAAATACATGCCAATGATGAAACAACAGAGCAATCTTAATGCTAGGCTATGTGATGACTCTCGTTGCCACTCCTTTGTAGAAGGTCGAACCGAACCTCTGTGCGCTCAATAACTTTGCGATTTTCTATCGCAAGATAAACGGTAGCATTGGTGCAAAATGGGTCCGTGATGATATAAAGATAATGCGGGCTAGGGGTTGGCGAAATATATGCGCTACAAAAAAATCCGTGTCCAAAACGCCTTGCATTTCAGAGCCCTCGACACTGCAAACATGTTGCTTCTGATCCGATCGCTCATCATATTACCCCGTCTATGCCTGACGTCACCATCGATCTTGCGTCAGCTCATATATTGGGCGACCTGAGAGTACATCCGCGATCATATCCAGTCAGCCCGGCTAACTCTTTAACTTAAAGTTTTATCCAGCAGAAAAAATAATACTGCCATTCGCAGCGACATCTTTGGCGGCAACATCGCTATACGTGAAAACTCCTGATATTTATACGCCGCAATCGGCTTTGACCTGACTAAATGCACCCTGAAACTGACTTGTCATACATTATTGTTAGTAGCTTATTTTTTTCCGTGAAATTTTATAAGACAAGGTATCAGAGCAATACCATCAACTTGAAATAAAGCAAGCTTATAGCAAAGACCAAGGCATTATAGACAGCGTGAATTTATTTATCTAAATTTTGAAAGGTATAGAACTAAGCCTCATATGAAGCTTACCTCAGCTCTTCTAATAACGGAATTATCTGCCGCACCTTAACACCATCTTGAACCAAATTTTTGGCGAAATGCGATTGGCTTATGCGTGTCGACATACCTAGTACCGCAATTGTGCACGAAGTCAGCCAAGCCAGCCCAATTCTGTTGGTGGTACGATGTAGATGCACTGGTCAGTTTACAATAAGTATAAACGAGCTGGATTCACCCACAGACCATGAAAAAAAGCATTTCAGAAATGAAATTTGTAGGCATATAAAACGCAGTTGTGTATGATGACAAGAAGCCAGCTTGAAAACTTGCATTCGGGGCAGTGGCATGTCAGGCAAATTTGGTTACAGTAACCAGGCCAATTCGTGACGGAGCATCATCATTCGTCATGAATGCTTATTAGACGGTAAATTGGGCCATCAGGGTACTAAGAATAACCATTTCTCCGCGCATGCAGTTGCTTTCAAGTATGACTAAGTGATTAAGTGATATATCTCACATCCGGTACTAGTACCAGATCAGTGATGTTACCGTCTTGCAGTTTTGTATGCATTTTATTCCCTACGGATTATTTCTCAAGTTTGACGAGCAGTTGCACCCATGTCACCGAATTGATACATATATCTTCTTGCCATACCTCAGCAACTTCGTTCACGAGTGAATATTGGCTCGTGGTCGTGAAGGGTGGGTGAGGTGAAACTCTCTGGTTGACTCAGCCGCATTTCAAAAAAAAGTGACATGATTGGATGATTCTACTCGACATCAAGACTTCGTCTTGGCACATTTACTTTGGCGGTCTCTCCAGTCAGTAATTTTGCGTCCATGGCACAAACCCACCCCGATTACTCTCCTTAGGGACAAAACTTTGAGACCGCAACTTAAGCCACCCTTTACTGTCCTGCTAAAATGTTAATATTTGTGGAAAGCAGCTCACAGCTGTTGATATGCCTCAGCCGAAATTAGTCCTGGGGATCGCAACGTACGATCGCTACATTCAATCTCATAAGAAATGCAATCTGAATGCTGTGTCTTACCACCGCCTTTGCTTCAAACCTTTGCCTGAAAATTTTAGCAGTATCGTTTCTAAATATTGAGGATAATTTTCAAGCCTTGTATCAAAGCTATCCGAACTTCATACTCACACCAAAATTCGCTTCCGCTTTGATTTTTTGACTTATTTAAGCTGCATATGGACAAATGCAACGCACCTATAGCTTTTGTGCTTGAGACTACTCATGGCTCGTAGAATTCCAAAAAAGTCATACATGGGATGAAATTTAGTTCTGAACTACGACGTTCCGCAATGTCAACGTCCGCAGCGTTTATAGGGAGGATCACCATGGCCTTCGACACCTTAACAAAATTTACGTCGCAAGAATCATGGTTACAGTATTCGCAACTGGCATCTTCCGTGTATCTGGTTCTAAGCAACATCTGATCAACACCCACATAATCTCCCAGAAAAATTCATTGCTTTACAAAGCCTAGGACTTCGGTCCTCACGACCGACCGACTTGGTCTTTAAGGTTTCCCTTTATGGAAAGTGTCGCGTTTAGGGATGAGACTTTTGACTACAATATCCAGAAAAATCAACTGAAATTGGTTGTATAAAAGTAGGCGTGGCGCTAATCAATGATTTCCGCAAGTGTGGACCGTATTTAGATATAACACACATCGCTTCCGCGAGAGTGATTGATTAAGCCCAATGTTTTTGTGTGACGCACCTCATGCAGTAAGCAATTCTGAGCTATAGGATCTCGTAACATCTGCCACTTAAGAAGTCCCATTGACAAAATTTCTTCGTCGAATTACCAAACCCAAAGCTGGCTTAACCTCTCGTATCCAACATAAAGTTATCTGAATTTTCTTTTAAGCTATAGAAGAAGATTCGCCGTATAGATCTCTATGAGAGTCGTTGCATAATCGTCTGATGTAAAAACACAAGCACTTATCACATCCACGCAAATATATACCCGACGAAGGCCTTCATACCAGCAATAACCACTTCAAGCCTCTAGATTTTTATTTGGGAGTAATTAAAGCAGAACATAAAAAATATTTATTGCTGTCCGAGAACAAAAATGTGAGCATTTTCATGTTCCGTCCTCACTGAAGATACTTGTTCAGTCTCAACCTTCAAAGCAACGATAAATGATACCACATGCTTTGAGTTGCGAAATCCACTCAAAGGAAGCATCGATTCGCGAAGTGCGCATTAATCAACAGAAAGAATATCTTCTCAAAAGAGCTTGCCATGTTAGCGCTTACTCGTTGTAAGTAGGATTATTTATTTGAAACTCAATCTACCTTCAAACGACAGGTAAACTTTATATAATCTCGGAGTATCTGCGTACGGGTGCGGCTAGCAGCATGGCCTTCCGCCCATCTACCTCTCTTAAGGCATAATCAAGCTTTAATCGCGCACTAGGTGAGGAGAACACGCCATCTCGCCCGTCTTAAAGCTTTACGAGCCGTAGCAAATGTCCACCCAGAGCATGTGTCATGCTTGACGCTGCGAAGCACAAAGCACGACGCAGCCATCGAGGCGACAATTCTTGCCTCGCGCCAAATCCATTCACAGCCTCGGTTGTCCTCATGAGATTACAGACTAAAAATATTTCATGCCACAAGGTCAGTCGCCATTCACTAGTGGAAAACGTGCTGTGACGAGCGACCCTGCCTCGCCCCCTTATTATATCAAGACTGAGTGTGCGCGCGGACACGAAAGCAGGGGAATCTTTGCCGTAGTGGAATCTCAGATTTTCTAGAGGTTTTCAGATGAAGATTCATACTACTTTAACCAGTGCTTAATAAAGCATTAGAAAGATGAGATATATCATCAAAGCCCTGGTGTCCTTAGCGACCCGCTATACTTCAAAATGTAGGTCATTTCTTGTTCATTCAAGCCCACTTTCGCGTCCTCTATCGATTGTAGCTCTCTCCAAGAAAGTCGATATGCATCCGACGCTGGCATAAGTCAGCTCACAGATTCGCTGTTCAAGCTTTGCCACCGTACTTTTCTGGCCTGAAGTACCTCCAGCGGCTCAGATTTGCGTCGATAGCCTGGTTTCAATAAATGGTGGGGACGTTGACTTGCCTGTACTAGAGAACTTCTTATCCGACTAAGTCGTTAGAGAGAACTATTGCATTGCTTGGGTCACCCCACGTAGAACACACAATGTGTTTGTATTTTCTTCGGGACGAAAAAGTATAAGTCAACTCCTACTTTGTTACAATCATGAGCGATCCAACAAAGCACGGAACGTGTAATTATCTTATAAGCTACAGAAATTGCATGCGTAGGTAGTATGATTACCTTTTGCCCGTGTGTCTTTCTTCGGCCTCTGGCACCGGCGTGTTGATAATATTTGTCGTAGCTCCCAACCGCATCGTACTCATGACGCTCAATCTTAATAAGAAATCGTTTTGCTGTTGCTTTAAAATCTAGCAAAAATATAACCAAGTCGAATTATATTGGAAGCTTTTCCCCACTAAGGCCGGAGCATTATTTTCACTGATTTCATGGAGCAATTCGCTTTAGCGCCGCGGCATTTTTTTGCAAAAGTACTTTGGAAGGTGTCCGACACAAGGCGATAAATCTGTTCCCCATGGCCATCAAATCAGATGATTCGCAATTGATATGTCCAATCTCACACATAACACCCTGGATGATGTTTAACAAAATCTTGCTGTAAAGCGCGCATTTCTAGCAATACAATGGTTTATAGCAAGCATTGTTAGCGAAACCCTTTTTCGAGTGACAGCTTGGCTTGTTATCTGCCGCTCACAATACAGATGACACGTGAAACGAGACGATGGTCCAAAACGAACACAATGCTGGTATTCCAGGATGCTATTATCATTATACCAGAAATAAATTCGATTCTTTTGGACTGTAAACTTTCTATCAGAACCGCAGAATGGCTTATAGTATCGACGCATGCGGCGAAGATCAAATCCGCAGACGTATTTCACATTTGATCACATATGCGCTAACACATATACGTATGTTAAACAGGGCTACCACATGTCTCTTCTCCACCGGGACATGGGTATTGTGTGTCTCGAACAGCTGTCACGTAGCGCAGGCGAGGAAACGTTGGCGGAGGAAGGCGAAGTCGGGAGCGCA
>NW_020189511.1:216419-232344 GCF_900000015.1 Plasmopara halstedii
TCGCTCGGAGGATCCCGCTACTGAAGCGAAAGACGCGATTACTGTATCGTTAGGCGTCGACGTAGTCGCCCAACGGCCGCTATACAAACTGAGCTTGATCAGCGGAATCTCTCCGAGCTTGCTTTTTGGTACCTCAAGATATACCAAAGAATAAGGTACTGCGCTTGACTTCTAGCTCATAGAGGAGGTGCTCCTGTACCCGCAATGCGGACTATACCTGTGGTGCTCGCCCCCGGCGAACCTGCCGCAAATAATAAAATGCTCTTTGAGCGATGGGTGCAGCAACATCGGAAACCTTTCTCGCTGTCTACCTTACAACGGAGCAAAAATAAGCGGGCGTGCGCGAAGGGCGCCATCTTCGATTTGAGTTTGTTAAACATATAGCTCAACGCCGTCCTACTGCGTAATGTCGCCCTGCAACACATGGAAGCATCCATCACACTCCCGCGAGCCCTGGGGTTCCTCACACAGCTAGGTCTTCGACCACAGCAGCTCATGGCCATAGCTTGAGCTTGGCTAATGGTCCTCCGGCTTCCCAGGCTACTGCCTAGAAAGCGCGGGGCGCACGAGGACGCGAAGCGTCATGATTCTTCTGATCATAAGTGCCCACGACGTCAAGGCGGTCTTGCCGATGTGGCACCTCATACTCATACGCGTTCTCGAAGTCGAGGTTTCCCCGCCACTTCACAAGGTATTGGGTTGGACCCTGCCGATGACGTCGACCCACAAGGCGTTCCACGTGGGAGAGGACACCACGATTCTCATCGAGAAGAGTCGGTGGCGGTCGTTGACTACTGGGTCGAACGCCGCCCAGTGCCTCGCGATGCTCCATGCGCTTTGGAGTGCAAAGTCAGTCATCATCAGCATTCCGCCGAGCATTTTGCCGAGGTCGCATACCACTGTGCGGAAGACCTCGAAAGCTTGGAGCACTTTGTGCATCGACTACCTCACGTTGAGGATTATCGCGCTCTGTCGGAGGAGATCCTTGCCCTCGAGCAGACGAATACGTAACTTTGTGCGACGGTGGAGCGCCTTGCGCCGTTGCGAACGGAAATTGTTGCACTCCGTGCTCAGAACCAGTTTCTAGTGTAACTACTGGATAGCCAAGCGCTTACGGCACCAGCGCTTCCGCGATCACTTTTTCAGAAGCAAGCCCACATAAGACACCGAGTGTGTGCGCGTCCTTCTCGAAAAGTTCAGCGTATACGCAGCTCCTTGATTGGCCAGTCAAGTAATGGTGCTTCCATCAAACAGTTCTGAGCTGAGTGAAGGCTTTTTCACAAGTGGACGACCACTCCCACAATACGTCTTTCATCAGCAAGATTAATAGTGGGCGTACCAATTTCGCGAAGTCACGCAAGAAGCGATACATGTGATTGGTTAAACTGATCCAGTTTCACAAATATTTTTTGATTCCGTGGTGTTGGTCACTTTTCATATTGTTTTGGCTGTCCCAGAATCTGCACAAACACCGTGTTTACCAGCATCACAACCGAGGACCGATACTTCGCCGGCACCGGAAATGTACTTTGCAAGATTCGCTTGCAATATATGCGCACGCATAGTTTCTAGCGCCACCCAGGTGTCCAATAGCATTTCTTCGGTAGACCTGCCAAATTTTAACCTTTAGGTTCAATAAACCGTGGACGAATATTTGTCTTGAATACAGCAGATACTGCATGTGTAGGAAGGTTTTTAAAATTTAATAAAACCAGATCCCCAACATCAAAGTTCTCCGCGATTTTTCTGCTTCTAATATCTGCATGTCTTGGCTTTCGACCGTCGCATCGCGAATATGTTGTAGGACACTCAGTCTTATAGACAGGAAGTCTTCTACTTCTTTAGACACAGTGAAGCGGCTGACATCGGCTAGCCTTTCGGCTACTCCCCCCATCAAGCTCTGAATCATGGGATGGCGATTAACAAGCCCGTTCACGTAGAACTACGTGTAGTTAATCGACGCATGCACCGCAGTTTTTGGAGCGAACTCCACAAGAGACAGCATGGCGCTTCTGCGCTTTGGCCTCTCAGCGCAGACGCTGCAAATAACGTATTCAACGACGCGATTCACGCTCGTAGTTTGGCCATCGGTCTGCAGATGATCCGCTGTTGACATAGTCAACTTGGTGCCCAGCACCCTGACGATTTCAGACCAGAACTTCTCACTGAAGCGTGGGTCTCTGTCAGAGACAATTGACTCCGTACTCTAATTTGTTCAACACTATTGAGTTTGCGTCGATCTTCACACGGTCATTGCGACATAGTCAACTTGGTGCCCAGCACCCTGACGATTTCAGACCAGGACTTCTCACTAAAGCGTGGGTCTCTGTCAGAGACAATTGACTCCGAAGGTCCATGAACTCGAAAGACACGATTTATAAACCGCGTTGCTGAAACTGCCAGTGTCAATGGTGTCCGGCATTGCAGCAAGATGAGCTATCTTATAAAACTTTCCACATAGACCACCACAACCATGTTACCCACCGAGTCTTTTCGGCAGGGAAGAACTACCGATGAGGGTTTATCCCTTCGAAGGATCGTGTTCCCTTTGTTAACAAAACGAATTAGAGTGGTCTCCTTGTGGTCACACCGAGTGTGAAGGGTTACGGTCGTCCGTTTAGTGTCTTGATTGACTCCGGAGCGTCGCGTAAATACGAGCGATAGCAAAGTACTTTTGAAAATGGTTCAGTGCATTCGGATGCACTAAATAGCTTAATCTCGCTGAGCGGTAGTCACCGTGAACAAAATGACGATTGTCTTCAAGTGAAATGTGAAGACTTCAACCCGAAGGAAGAATTCACAGTCTTCGAATGGACAAACGGTATGACATGATTTTAGTTTTACCGTGGCTTGAAAAGTACAAGCCATGATTCGATTGGCCATCGAAAACGATTATTATTAGCTCTCCTGGCGTAGTTGAAGCTGTTGGGAATGGCGAACCCACTTTAACTATGTACCGGAAGAAGCACTCAAGTGATTGGTAGTCGTATGCTGCTGGTAATGATACACACTTCATTGCTATAATTCATGCAATTGACAATTTTCCAGGATAGGGAAGACACGAAATCGAATGGATTGACCACTAGTGGTCACTCAAGAAGTGTGTTGACCGATGAAGCGGTGTCCAAAATTAGACACTTGAAAACAAATGAATCGTTGGTGGGCATGACTATCTGCCCAACGGAAGTATTATATGTGGGGGGATGTCGGTTGTTGCTCTCCTCAGGACAGAAGAATGTGTGTAATGGAAAGTCGAAGAAATCGACTGTGGCTGGACATACCTAAGCTCCCACTAATACAGTGATTGAGTCGGATTGTGGGTCAGTGGGGACAACTGACTACAAAGGTAACGATCCCACCGGTTGTGTGGTTGAGCACAGGACTCAACAGAATATGTTGATCGTTGTGTTGATACTTCCGCTCTATATGCGGTTGAGTCCGCAAGTGAGTTTACCCAGGGTTCTACCTCTTAAGATGGAAATATAGAACAGATGTTCTTTTGAAACCGATGGAAAGACTGATGCAGCTCGATGAAGTCACTTACGTTGACTTCTTACACCGCTGACGTTGTGGTGGTCGTGTTGCTACAGCCGAAGTCCGGTTCAGCGGAACAACGCTCATCATCATTTCCTGAATGATTCGGTTCTCGATGTTTTTCGACAGCGTGTGGAATCGCGCAGAAGATCGGATCCGATTGGTTTTTATTATTCACTTGTTTTGGAATACAGAGACAACGACATTAGTGCAAACACGATCTCTGGAATCTAACTCGAACGTGGCGTTCGACACGAAGTAAATCAGAACCTGATTCAAAGCACGCGGTGCTTCGACAGTGGCCACTGTCGCGTATACAGAGCCATTGTACATTCTTTTTCAAATAGCAAGTTGCTGGATTTGCAACGGAGATCAAGTCGCCTTACAGCGCACTGACGTTTTGCTTGCGTAAAGTAGATAGTAAATGGCGTATTGTTCACGTCTTTAACGTTTGACCGCGCAGACGATTCCTCTCGCAAACGCCGGTTTTGCGTAAGAATATTATCATCCGCTGTATATCCGGCTGCACAGAGTATACTTGATATGATCGATGGATATTACGTAATCTTGATGTGGGAGGGGGTTGTCTCTTTGACGGCTGATGATACACTGTCCGGAATGTTATGAGAGCAGCTTGTGTACCACCAGGACTATCCAATGCCCCAGCAACGTTCGATCGATTGGTCTCACATCTGTTTCGACCTCTGCGACGCTTCGCACAAACATATTTTGACGAAAATTTGAAGGATGAATGTAGCAGATATGCCGAAGAAATGGACTTAGAACACCTTCGCGCGTTGCTAGATGGTATGTATGATCAATCATTGCAATGAAAAGCTATCATATCGAATACAGCGCTTTTAATATAGCTGATATGAGCTAGCTCATAATCAGGACGACGTGACGATGCGTCTGCGAGCAAGTTCAGCCTCCCTGGCATGTACACGATCGTTAAGTCGTATTCTGCCAAGAATGACAACCAGCGAGCCATTCGCTGTGACAAATGAGGCGGCTGAGCCGTATAACCCAGAATTGCGTGATCTTTTTATCTTTCCGTATAGACGACAAATAGAGTTTACCCCGAGAGATTTACCAGAAACGGCACCCGATCATTTTCCATTGCTAATAGTCCTTGTCGTGGTCAGGGTGGTTCTTCTCTTCTGGCTTGAGCTGCCGCGAATGAAATGACACGACAAGATTGTGTCATTCTGAGTCCTTTTGCAAAAATGCATAACGAATCGCAAATTTAGAAGAATCACACACCACGCAATACGGCTTTGTATCATCTGCGAACAATGGTGCTTTCAACAAGCTGTTCTTGATTTGGTGCTTTCAATAAGCTGTTCTTGATTTGAGTGAATGCATCTTCACAAGTGGATGACTACTCCCATGGTACATTATTCTTCAGCAAGTTTGATAGCGGGCGTACTATGTCCAAGAAATTAAACGAGAAGCGATGCAAGTAATTATATCAATCTTCTCCAATCTCTTTGACATCGTGGCGTTGGCCCGTCCACGATTGCTTTGACCTTCGCAGGGTCTGTACGAACACAACATGACAACCAAAAAAAGGACCAATACTTTGGTAGCACCGATAATACACTTTGCAAGATTACGTCAGGCGTATATCTAGGATGGAAATGTGATCTGATTGGCAGGGCACTGTCATCGAGTGATATACAAAAAAATTCTTGTAGTTTGAAACGGGGGTTTCATCGTTATGCATTGAAGGATGGTCTCCTTCACTATAAAGTTGTAAGTGACGACGAGCCACGGATTGTGGTTTGCCATAACGATGATTTGAAGTACAATACGAGGCGCATAATATGTAGATGGCCGGTCACTTCGGCCGTGGAAGACCTACCAGTCTCTCAGTATAATGATCTAGTGGCACGATACGTGAAGACACGCGATGTCTATCAGCGCGTGCACAGCGTACGGCAAAGACAAGTGCCATATTCTGTGCAGAATCTCCCTGTTCATACTGACTGTTGAAAGTCAGTCGCTTCGACTATATTTTCGGCTTCCCCGAGAATGCTATAGCCACAATGGGGTGCGTGTCTTGTTGACGGACTCAGCAGAATGGTTCGCATCGCTCCGTGTAGCGATACCATATATCTCGAATGTTTGGCTTAATTGTACATTGATCACGCTTTTCGCAATCACGGGTTGCCAGACGCCATCGTCTCAGATCGTAATAAACAATTCATGAGTGCCTTTTATAAATGCAATTTCCTGATTCTTGGCAATCGCATAGATATGTCCATTGCGGTACACCCGGAGACCGATGGACAAACAAAATGTGCTAACTGAGTTGTCGGTGGTGTGCTGAAAAATTTCGGTATAAAAAACACGCAATAATGAATACCTTGTTACCATTGGTTGCGTTCGCTGTGAACATTCAGCAATTCATTCGCTGGATAAATTATTTCATTTGTTATGAATGGACTGCGACACCCGTAATTTTTGCTTTGTGCGATGGGTGGTGTCTTTGATGTAAGTGGGGGAGGAGCTCGGCATATCGTTACCTCCCAAATTGATACAATTAATCGTATGGTATACACGCGAGGCTTCGTGGTATGTCTTCAGGACAAGTAATCGGTCCAATGCCGCATAAATACGCGACTCGAGTCATCGGTCACAAAACCCATTCGACTAAAGAGCTCGTCGAACTTAGGCTGTGACAGCAGCGGTGCTGTCGTAGCTCTTTCGCTAAGAAAAAGCTTAATTAAGGTCAGTGACCTCTCCTATACTGAGAGCCAGTAGGTGTGTAGCGGATCGCAATCCGCTTACTCCAAGAGTAACACAACCTTAAACGAGGCTTTGTAACTCCTTCGCTTAGAATGTATAGCGTATTTCTCGGTTTTATTTGCGGCACAGCAACTTACATCTAAATCCTATCTATGTAGTATAATCTTATTTAATGTATAACTACTGGCTGTTTCAGCAACTTATCGATTTCTTTTTCAAGTGTAGTCACACTATCGTATCATCACACCATCTTGTATGACACCGTTACACCCCCCTCAAGCAAATCTCACGTGTTTAAGGCACCACAACATCACCAGGTCCTTCTTCCATTTGTCTGCTCAATGAGCCTTGTATTGAAGTTACAATGTATATCGCGTGTAATCGCGTTTGCTTGCCGCTCGACAGGGCAAGAAGGAATTGGTGGACTTTGTTTAAGAGTTAAGAGATCCCATTGCCGAGATGGCAGCCGATTCTCTCCTCGAGGCGGTCGCAATGTCCGACTCTATTGAGGGCCTCCGCCCAGAATGGAACTCTTCCGTGTGCATCCGTCTTAATTTGAAGAAGCGGTGAATGTGGCATGGAAAGCCACATTCAACTTCAGGTCGGCACGACCTGGATGGAATGCACACTTTCAGAGCTCGTCGAGCGGGCCTGAGCCAATGGATTTCAGATCTGCTGAGAAAAAGTAGGAAGACCTCCGTGCAGCATTTAAACACCCGACGGTGTTTTGTCTATGTAGACACCCGTCACCTTCGGACTGGTTGTCCACTGCGCAAGGTGCGTAAAGGTTCATCGTGTCGTCGTATCGCTTCTTACCAATCTGATTTGTAGCGGGAAAACTATAAACTCCAGTATGCGCGTAGCGCCATACTAGGGAAAAATTGAGTTCTGTTGTACCATAAGAAGGTAGAGGGCAGCAGGGCCCAGCTTCGAAGCGCTTCGTGCTCTTGAACACAGAACGTGTATACAAGCCAGGCTTGTTGGTCGTAAAAGTGACCGTGAAATGCTTTGTGAAGCCATGAACGATCCTGATTAGCTCAGGGGTGTCGTGCAAATATGATTGACGCATTTTAAACGAAGGAGGCTGGCTGTATGCTTATCAGCGGATAGAGCGATTGAGTGGCACCGTCACTTTTCGCTTAGCGACGGGGCTTGTGTCAATGTGCCGAGGTCCTTGTGGACCTCGGTGTCAAGCATCTTAACTTTAATAGCGTGGAACGCTGCTTAATTTTGGACTTGGGTTAAAGGTATGGTCTTATCTTTGGTGTGTGATCGTTGGGACCCCATGAGATTGATTGGATGTGGGAGACTTTGGGTACCACGCGCACGTCTCCTGGTGAAGCTTTGGTTCGTCATGAAATTGGAAGCAGAAGCGCAATTGGCGCGGACACTGGACCGAAACGGTCAATGTGCTGGATATTAGAGTATGCAAGTTGTCGGAGCCCGAAGGTATATCGGACGAGAGTCCCGAACATGGCCAGCAGGTAGAATGTGGAGTGGCACGTAATTCACTGATCACTGATCACGTTTCGAAGCAGTTGCTGCATGTCAAGAGTGGCATGGTTGGACGAAATCTGAGGTATCGTGGGCAAGGCCCTTCTGATGTGCATGAAGTGGCACGTTAACCACTTGACAAATATTGTGGAAATAGCAGCTCTTCATCGAATGTTGTAATGAACATCAAGGCTCCGATGGAGCAGGGGGTGGGGACACTGGACGACGTCGATTGCGTGTCCCCATTGGTCTTGATGGGACGAATAATCTCTATGGAGACGGCGAAGTCGTATGATGTCTGCAAGACGCAGGGCGTCGACCCTGACCCAGGGTGTGTCTGCCGTAGACGATAGCGCATAGCTATACACCCTTGTCAACTGTATGACATCTGCTAAAAATACCACTTTTACCTGGCCATATGCTATTACAACTCGAACATTTTGCTTTGAGTATAGGTTATGATTCACTCTTAATTTGAAACCCTTGTTTGTCCCCTGTAGCGTGATGCGATTTTGTACAGCAGCCTCAAACGCATCACGTTGAATAACATCACTGTTTCGACAACCTCCCTCCTAAGCACCTTTCGCTGGAGCTTCTACCTTGTCAGGTTCGTCGGGTCGAACTCAAATATAGTTTTCACCCGATAATGATACCATAACATCTGCTCATTCATTTAACGCAAAATAGGAGTACGGATTTTTTTCTCTAAATTTAACGTGTTTACAATTTTCGACTATGAACTAAAAAGCTTTCTCAGGAATCATTACTCGTTCATGATGTACTTTCACGTTGCTCTTCATCAGTAAAGTCTGCCTAGTTTATAGTACAATAATAATTTCTTTCGACTGTATAGCTTTACTCTTGCAGATGCAATAAAGTAAAGACCAGTGCAAAGCACAAGCGTAATGAGCAAATGATCAGTGCAGATTACTTAGAGTGAAGTCGTTAGCAAATTTCCGCCAGCTAGTCACCCACACTTCTGTTCTAAAATCGATTGGTATCATACTGCCGTTGTCCGTAAGGTTCACATTCGCGACATCAATAATTTTAGAGCAAGGCACGTCAAGTTAGCTGACAGGACAACAGCTACCATAGACTCCCTCATTCTTCCGTTCTATGCTGCACGCCTCCCTCATTCCATAGCTGCGGGGCGTACAGCATCTCGACGTCACACGAACGCCTTGCCAGCTCGTGCTTTCGCAGCCATAAGTGGTGATATTGGCGTCTCTCACGACTTATTATTGCGAGCACTCGACAAGTTTCAGAAGATAGCAGCTAGAAAACTGTCATTGCCAACATGCCACCCTCGTACTTCCGGTCCATTGTCGACAGCATCTTTATGTTATTACTAGATGACGTGAAGAAGCTAAAGAAGAGTCTGCTCTCATCAAAGTGCTAATAAAGGAGGATCATCAGCTGCAGGCGGGGGACTCGCTGGAGTATGTACTCAAAGAGAACTATGTGCCTGCCTCTAAGTCGAGACAGACTCACGTGCTGGTGGTGGTTTCAGTTCATGTTTTTGTTGACACCATCCAGATTACTATAATATATGCGCTAGCCTTTTCGACATTGTTTGTTTGGAATTGATTTTTGCTGTTAGAATGTTGTGGGGTCGATTCTGTCATATGCGCCACATTAAAAATCGAAGCGTGACCTTCCGAGCATTCACAGAAACCTTACGGAAACATCCAGTCCAAGATTGAGTCCAACACCCAGAGAATAGTATATTTAAAAAGGTATCGCAGCATTTTTTCTTCTACTTGCGGAATGATATGTATTGGAATTTTTATCACAACAGCTATTTGTCCAAGTGCTCATCTCCATAATTGATCTCACTCCGAGTCAAAGCCTCTCCCCTTCACGAATCAATAACAAGATGTATATTGTGAAAAGATGTAAGCCTAAGTCTTAAAGCTACGAGCATTGTAAGGAAAATAGCTTGACGTAATACTAAGAACATTGCGCCGGCAATTCTTTTCTAAACCGTAATTTACCACCGAAAACCTTCTTTCGGACAGCAGCAATATCAACGATGCAATCTCTTGACCACCTTAGATCGTAGAATCACGAGTTTTCGGTATTAGGATAATCTTAGAACTGCTTAAATATCAGCTACTATTCTACTTCCGCAACCTCTCAGTTATCTTCCAATGCTGAGACTATTGATAAAATAATTCGAGCAGAATTTTACCAGCGATGTGGCGTAATTTGAAAACTACGTCACCACCATGTCCGCTCAAGTACGCCTGAAACTTTAAAGATGGTAAAACGATCGTTAGTGTGGCAGGTGATGCGTTTAGCGTGGACATTGATGCGGATCAGTCGGTGAGAGATATCAAGGATGCAATAATGGCGAAGAATCCAGACAAGCATTAGTGCGACGTAGCTAAGTTGGAACTTTTTATAGCTAAGACGAAGGGCGGCGCGTGGCTCGATCGGGCTGGCGCGGTTTCTGTGGCGCTTGATACCCCCAAAGTTGTGTGCTGATGGATTCCACACTTTGGATCAACATTCCCATGCACCTTAGTGATTATTTTTGATTGGCTGAAGGTACTGGTGGTGGTTCGTCTCCTGTTCTCGCTGACATTGGTGTATCTCCTTCCAGATGCTGAGATATAAGCGTACCTGTTCTCGACCCTAGCCACTTGAATATATATTAACGAGTTTTTCAGAAAAAATTGAAGACGGTGGTTCATTAGCGCTCAATGATTCCTGCCTCTCATATTGGCCGTCATTATATTCGTTATTGTGGCCTTCGGACACTATCAATTGGAAACCACGCGAGTATCAGCCAGCTGTTGCTGAACCAGTGATTGCTGAAATAATAGCTGCTGAACCTGTAGTTACTGAGCCTGTAGCTGATGAATCAATGATGACCAAGTCTATTGAAGAAAATTTTGGTGGGCATTGCATCCGGCACATCAAATCTGTTGATAAACATGATGAGCTCAAGTTGGGAGATTCGTGCGTATTGTCACCAAATGATTGAATCAAGTCGAAGTTGCACGCAGTTTGTGATTCTTTCGACTTCAAGCTTAGTGATAATGTCACACCTGACTTTGGGAACGACGGATACACGTACCTTTTGCAATATCAATTTAATGAACTGGATGAAGCGGAGATGCTTGCTCACTTCTTCTTTAAGTCCAGTGAAGACTGTGAATCATTTAAACAAGCGAACGTGGAATGCGGTGTGGAATACTTCCTCGCTAATCGATCCTACGATGATCGATTGCATGAATTATGCATGATGATATCGAAGTGATTGGTTCTGGTACAACCAATCGTGTGGTATCGCAGCTGCACAGCTGCGATACCACATCAGTAACAAAACGATTATTTGCTCCTAAACCTCATTCTGATTGAAATTTGATGCGCAAGACCTAACTCTGTGTGCTCAAACAAATAGTAGAGCGTTTCAACAAGAGGTTTGCTACCAAAGAGTTCGATGGTTGATTTGATTCCAAGTACGATCTATTACTCAAGAAGGCAAATTGAAATTTGAATTGATACTGCTGTATACAAGCAATGGAAGGCTGAACATGAAGTCAAGGAGACAAGGAGTCAAGGAGAAAATTTACTTCGAAGGCATTTGAGCTTTCTGAGCGGAAGCTGGCAACAATAATGAAGTTAACTGACCGAACCATTGACGGCATGTGTTCAGCAATAATTGATACATTTTTTGCGATCGAAGCTTAAGTATTGGGCGGAGAAGTATCTAGTGATCGCGATTAAGCCCAATCGTGACTTTGATTTGAATTTCAGTACTTTCGAGAAGATTTTGAAAAGTACAAAATTTAAGTCTCTTCATTTTCTGACATGATTTGTGCTCTACTTCATCCACGAGTTTTGCGCTTTGGAAGGATCAGATATTACATACTACAAACGTAAGCCAACACAGGACGATATTTCTACTACTAGCGTAAGCCAACACAAGAAGATATCTCTGTATTCAAGGTATATGATCCAAAGGACTTTTCAAGGTGCAAATTCAGTTCATTGAAAACAAGAAGCCACGCTCCACGAAGCTGTCTGACCTTCTCGTTACGGTTCCATTCCACAAGTTTGCATATACTGTTTGCAAATGAGAACATGATCCAAATGATATGAGACAGCTTGGCAACTCCACTACTGGTAAAGGATCTGCACGAAAAAGTTACCAAATGTGACTTGCACCCAGTACTGGCCAATTATTTCAAGCATATTATTTATTTTAATCAACTAGTGGTTGATTGAATATATTTGTAGCTATTGTCACTATCCAGACAGCAAAACAAAGGTTCTTTCGTGATCACTGTCCCTGGCTTTAATGAATGATTTAGCTGGCCAGACCAATCCTTTTTATCTCACAACAATTTGACACTTTTGTAGTTTCAGTTTCAGCCTAAATCATTCGCGTATGGTTTGTTTATTTGCTAGGATTCCACTGTGCTGCAACCAACCAAAGTATTGATTGTAATGGAGGGAATCGGGTCTATATTCCACACAATTGCGTCAGATATTCCTCGAATTTGTAGCGTAAAACTTGTCCATCATACATTACATTCTAATATACTGAGCAGATTTTGTGCCATTTCCAAGTGCTCTCAACTTCTCAACGCATCGTGCATATATGTGTATATTCAACGATCAAAGTTCGGTTCACTTTGCCGCTGTGTCTGTGTTTCGAATGACACGGCAGTTTATAATTTTGATCTTAATGTGTATGATCGTATCCATCTATTTGGCGAGATAAGTTCATCGAAGTGGTGTCAATGTGATGTCTGGTGGCATGGTCATCGAGAAGTTTAATTATGTGCGTAAAATTGTGTACGCACATATCATGTACTGTAATAGTACAGCACGTACCTTGTTACAATAACTGCTGAGGAAGGTGTTGCATATGGAACATTATCACACCAAGTCATTGGTGATACCCTGACACAACGAGTTACATTGATCATAACTGCAGAGGGAGGGAATTACGATTGCACTACCTGACGGTAACCTAGTTCCGCCATTAACATTGTTCGAATTTTTAACCATATATATGTTATTAGTCATATTCATACAACTTCAAATAATATTTTTCTTTTTTGTGTAAAAGCCCACCAATGGCACAGGTATATATTTTGATATATTCGGATAAATATCCCCCATACCACGACAGAAGGGCTGCAGCTGATTCCGAAGGAGGATAGGTTATAAGAAGTTTATAGAGGTTTATACTGAGCCTGAGGAAAGATGCGGCAATTATATTTTATTTGTGATTTTGAGAAGTTAAAATCAAGTCAAAACGAAATATGGGGGCAATAAATAATTTATCGATAAATTTCATTTCCATATTTTAAGAACTGCTCTATATAGTAACAAGTCTAATTTATATATCATTATAGTTACCACTATAAGAAACACCAACTAATTATATTCTTGTAAATTTATTCATGCAAAGCATCAAAAGGTATATAATTCAGGAAAAGAAGTCAAATTTGATACTATCCTGGATTGTATCTCAAAATTCCACACAATTACCAGAAATGACCTATAATATATCCAGATATCTCTATGCATAAAAGCATCGTATACCTAGTAATGTTGATGAACGTGTTGCACTGGCTGATTATGGAGGGCGAGAATCAGTCATTTGTTCTTTTACCAACAAACCAAGAAGATGAAGCTGTACCAAAATCTATTGGATGCTGCCTTATTGTTGTCGAGGATTGAAGCTTCGTACACGATTGACAATAAGCAGGAAAAGACGGTTAGTGACCCCCACACGGCACGTAATGTACGAGTTTAATCTCCTACAATGGAAGAAAGGATTAACGATAGCGGCATCATTGAGTGGCTCGAAGCTCTTAAAAATAGTTTCGTCACCAAAGCTGACGAGGTGGAGAAGACCATTCACAGCATTCATCTTAGTGATCCTGGTATAAAAAGAATGATGGTGAACAATCTGGAAGATATGGAGACATTTCAGCGTTCAAAAATGACGATAATGCTACGTGTACTTACAATGCGACTATACAATTTGAAGGTATTTAACGATCTGCGGTTACAACGTCGCGAGGATGCTCATTTACAAATTGGTATGCTTCAGTTCTTCGATGAAGACATCATGAAAAAACATCAATATGGCATGGATCATGCAAATATAGAATTGTCGTACATTTACCGACGACAGAAGTTGCTAGAAAATCTACTCAAAGGGACAGAAAGCATTGACAAAATCGAAGCGCTGAAGAATTACTATCATGAACTCGAAATCCTCAACAAAAATCTGAGGTGCGACATGATGCTTCACAGTGTCAAAAACACTTACAATTCATGGAATCATAAACTGAGTGATCAGCTTGATGAGTTCAGAAAAGTGATAGAAGAACCCATTTCAAAATCAGGATGCTTCTCTCACTAGACAAGAATTACTGAAGAATGCATGTATCAAGCTCAACTTTCCTCCAGCTACTTTCGACAAAGAGAAACCTGGTGAGATTTTTGGATTTTTAGAGTACCGTGTTCTCTATGAGTACGCTGAACTTCTCGCGCTTAAATCAAGACGAGTTGTTGGTTCCAAACGGTTCAAATTGGCTCCACTCACTCCAGCCCATTTGATGAGAAAGTTGCTTACTGAGCATATTGGTTTGGACTTTACAGACCGTACAGCAATATCAAGAGAGTACAAAGACGTAGCTATTGCAACACTAGCTGATTATATCGTACCTTGGAAGAAAGAAGTATTGAAGCTGTCGAATTGATTTGACTCAGTAATGCAAGCCTAGTTCAGTCTGGAAGATAGCAAAACTAAAAAAGGCTATCAAAATCAAATAATTTGAGTGCAGAGCAGATGAATGAGCAGATTTTGCCATTCAACGTTTTGAGTTTTCCTCTCTTTCTCGCTATCACTGACTTTTACTTTCTTTTTCATGATCTGTACAGAGTTTCGGTCTTTAGGAGCTAAACTACGGTATAAAGATGATACATGTTAACCCTACCAGCAAGCTAGAAACCTCCGTGAGACGCCACTTCTAAAGTCATTTTAGAAAAAAAGAGCAGATGGCTGGACTCCAACGCACCCGTTTACAAACGTCCAAATCAAAATGAAGAAAACTTTTTGTCCTACGCAGAACGAAAATCACCATTGAAGCCAGGATCATGATAATTTGGGCTATTTACCAAACTCATGATAAGGATCCCAAAAATGGTGTTCTACGGGGTAACTAACAATCTGCACTCTACCTTTGATTTTGGAGTGATGACTTGGTTGATTGCGTCGTTAAGGCAAAATATCATCAATGTCATCACTGAGCGTACATCCGGATGATTCCGGTAAAGTTTCTTTTTCGTGATCATTACTAGTCTTTTAGGAACGGCAAATACTCACATGACTTAGCACCTCATCAACGTATTTGGCATGCACGGATCGCCACAACTTCGACATAAAAAATTGTGCTGGTTTGAGGAAATTTGCTGGTGCTAAACGTTCGTTTCATAATTGTCTTGAGGGAATGAAGTCTGCTATTATCGATAGGAGGGTGCAGCTGTCGATGTTGAGCACAAGTGAGAAACACGCAGTGAGTAAAAGGACCCATTTGCATCCTCTCTGACGCAAAATTTGGAGACCAGAATATGCCATTTTCATCGCCTGTTTTTTGTCAAATTTTAGTATTCAGATACTGAATAGGACGCATTGGTGGATGCTTAGAATAAAGAGGTTCGCTGTAAATTGGAGAATGAAGGCGCAACTTTGCTTTTTGATAGTGTAGCAGATGCAGTGCGTGGCACGTTGCTCATCAAGAAGCTTGTACGCGATGAATCCAGTCTGGGATTGTGGAAAAATATATGTGTTTTTTGTTTATAGTCGTAAAGCTATAGGATTTTACGTGCCATTGCGCGTGGTGGATTATATATGGTGAATCCAAGTTTGACGGATGCTCACGCTCATGAAAGTGCACCGCAGTACAGTGAAGCTGATGGCATTTGCGCAACAACTCAAGAACAAGAATATACTTGAAAAAGGCTCGAAAGCCGATCCGAATATTTGACCGATGGGGATGTAGCGCCATGGAAGCTTGATGCTAATGCTTCTTCGGATCCTTGATTGGACTTGATCTTCACCGACAAAGACGTGAAGAGCAAGATTGTTGGCTATTATGGTAAAGATGAACTC
>NW_020189511.1:232354-232655 GCF_900000015.1 Plasmopara halstedii
TAGTCAATCTACACCTAAGTCGTTTAGACTGATTCTCTGTGAGGATGGAGGAATTTTCTTCTTTGCCCCAGGGCATGTAGGACGGGCTTAACAAGCAGACGTCCTTGCTTGAGCCTGAGGGCGTGCAACACCTTGTAGCGCAAGGTCCCGAGGCAGTCGGTGCGCGTCTGGAGGCGTTTTCAAATTACGAAAACGCGCTGCTAGAGCACCTGCAGTCAGAAGATGTCTGCATCATTTGCGTCGATGACGCCACCGTCGGTGACGGATGATTTTCCCCGCCCTAAGCCGCTCATGGTGAGCG
>NW_020189511.1:232665-234620 GCF_900000015.1 Plasmopara halstedii
TAGGTTGAACACACACTCCGCGTCTGTCACCCTCACTGTCCGCTCCTTTGGAGCTCCGATGTTATCTACAACATCCGACGAACAGCTGTTAACCCCGCAGTCTTCGTCCAGTGGATACCGTTTCACGCCACGATCAGCCCGCAATGCACGCTCGCGACTCCTGTCCAATACACCGTTGGTGTCTACCAACTCCGACATTCCATGTCTAGCACGTTGAACGTCTTGGTCTAGTGCATTCGCCTATAACGCTTTTGTCTCCTAGCAGAAGTGGTTTCATGACTCGCCAAAGATCCACCAGGAGACATGTGCGTAGCGCCTAAGATCTTTGACCTTCAATCAATCCATGGCTCATGGTGTTTCAAACATGCTATTCCTAGTATGTAGTCATACCTTGCATCCAAGTCTAAGACTAGACAGCGTTTCACGCTATCAAAGTCAAGGAACTTGACTCCGAGGGCCACAGGGTTCTTCGGGACCGTGACACGCGTCCCCGTCGTTAGGCGTACAGTGACGATGTCACCCAACCGCGCTTTCAGCGCCTCAGCATACAGCTGAGTTCCCTTCATCGTGAAGCGTCGAGCATAATTGCCCGACGCCCCAGAATATATGAGGATCGTCCATGGCTACTCGAAGCCCTTTAAGGTCGCCTCCACGACCAGCAAGCCCGGCTTGCATACACGTTCCGTGTTTAAGAGCAAGGTGCTCTTCGGGGCTGAGCCCTGTTGATTTCTTTATCTCCCTGAGGCTCAACAAAATCCAGTTCTTTCCCAGTAGGTCGCCCCGTGCCTACTGGGTGGTGTCGTTTCCCCGCGACGAACCAGACTGGTAGGCATTGGGGTAATGGTTCGAAGAACCTTGACACGCCTTGCGCAGGTGCACCCGTTCTGAAGGTGACGGGTTGTCCACAGAGATATAACACCGTCGCGTCTTTGTGTGCTGCCCGGCACCTCAAAGCTTTTCTTCCTCGCCCCTAGCATAGCTGAAAACCATGGGCACAGGCCCGCTCGATGAGCTGAGCTTTTGGAGTGTGCATTCCAACCAAGTGGTGCCGACGTGAAATTGAAGTCGATGCCACGTTCACCGCCTCTTCAAATGAGGACAGGTACACACAGAAGACTTCCATTTTGGCCACGCCAGTGCGGAGGCCTTCCATAAATACGGTCACTGTGACCGCCTCCGGGAGAGGATCTGCTGCTATCCCGGCAATGAGAGTTCGCAACTCTTGGACAAAGTCCATTAATTCCCTGTTGCCCTGTCGGGTGGCAAGGAAACGCGATCGCACGCGATACGCCTAATTAGGCGGCGAGAACACTCGTGAGAGCTGCAATTTTTGCTCCGACCAGGAGGGAAACGCAGCTCCGACCAAAGAGCGGCACGTCAGTGCCCATTCTCGCGCTCGACCACCGAGCTTGGAGATGGCCAGTGCCGCGCGCTGTCGCTCGGTTTGGAGCATGGCGGATGCGATGGCCATCTCGACCTCTCTCACCCAAAGCAGGAGATTCTCTATATCCTTCCCTCAAAGACCTCAACGCTCACCATGAGCGGCTTAGGTAGGGAAAGACATCCGTCACCGACGGTGGCGTCATAGATGCAAACATCTTCTGCTGCAGGTGCTCTAGCAGCGCGTTTTTGTAATTCAAAATTGCCTCTAGACGCACATCGGTTGCCTAGCGGGCTTGTGCTACAAGGTGTTGCATGCCCTGGGGCAAATAGAAAATTTCCTTTATCCTCACAGAGGATCAGTCTAAACGACTCATAGATTGACTACAAGTGCTACCAAGAGCAGCGGGCTGCCGCAGCTAAGCGCTTGAGGAAGCGTACTTTAAGTCACCGACCTTTCGTTCTTTACAAGTAGCAAGGTACTTTAGGTCACCGACCTTTCGTTCTTTGCAAGTAGCAAGTATGAGTTAGCGGATCGCAATCCGCTTACTCCAAGAGTGATTATTGCCTTCCCA
>NW_020189511.1:234630-235115 GCF_900000015.1 Plasmopara halstedii
ACTGTTGGTGGATCGTGTTTTCCGTCAACACGGACTCCCAGAGTCGATTGTCTTTGATATAGACCCCCGTTTCACGGGAAAATTTTGGTCGACTATCTTCAAGGTGCTAGGCACAAAGTTGTAATGCCGACAACAAATCATCCGCAGACCAATGGTCAAACCGAAAGTCATCGAAGACGTTCTTCGCAGCGTCCGCGCAGAGACGAAGAGGCGCTGGAGCGCCATGTTGCTACTCGTAGAGTTTGCACTGAACCATGCAGTGCATTTTCAAACGGCTACACGCCGTTCTACATGAGCAGACCGATTTACCCTCGCGTCCCGCTGACACCGCCATCCCATGGCTCAGGGCTTGGTGGGGGAGGAAAAGCCGAACGGCTTGCTGATGTCAGCACCTTCACCATTCGTAAAGAAGTCGATGACTTCCTGACTACCAGACTGAGTGTCCTACGACACGTTCGCGATGCGATGGCTGAGAGCCAAGACCT
>NW_020189511.1:235125-235912 GCF_900000015.1 Plasmopara halstedii
GTGGGGAATGGTTTTCTGAGACGAGACCGCCATCTTTATATTTGACAGATGGGGTGAATGAGATGGATTGACAAGACGAATGCGCCTCACTGGTCAATTTCGCTCGCTTCAAGCGCTTCTTGCGGTCCAATTTCTTCTGATTCATGTTGGCACGCTCGCGATGGAACTCACATAGTTTGTGAACCTTCCCGTTGCGCTTAAACGCCTGAGCGTTTGTACACTTGCCGGTTCGATAGCCACAGCGAGCAGGGACGAAACTGCCAGCATAGTTGAGTAGTGATGGGCGCAGGTTACCGTTCGACATCTTCAACTTCGAGAGTTTGCTCAATGTAGTGGAGACGCGAGATTTGCTACTTATAGCAGCGCGTGACTGGCGAAATGTACCAGAATTAATGCTTTCTTGTAATGCTGCGTCGAACAACATTCCCAGCTCTTCTTCAGTGAGTGACATTGGGTCCAATATGGCGCCTGCTGCATCTACGGCAAAATTGCGAATGGAAATCTGCTCGATCAAATGCAAGCATTTGCAAATCCGTGGGTTGGACTTTTCTGCGGACAGGCCCTAGTCGATCATAGACCGACCAGCTCCATCACTCCTGCAACCCTTGCTCACTTCTTCAATACATTGGGCATACTTGACTGTGAAATCATTAGTGTTTTGGAAATCAAGCAGCTCGCTCACGTTCGAGACGGGTGACAACCGACATTGAGGTGAGTATGGATACGCAATCGGCCGAATTGACGGCGCCTGCGGACGACCATGCGCCCGCGATGGCGTGCTGCGAGG
>NW_020189511.1:235922-238377 GCF_900000015.1 Plasmopara halstedii
AGAGGGCGGCGTGTGGCTGGATGAGGCTGGCGTAGCTTCTGTGGCGCTTGATGAACGTGGAAACCCTCGAGGATACGTGAAGATGAGATCCACCCTGTGGATTAGGAATGCCATGCTTTTTGGCGATAATTTTCAACCAGGTGAAGAACAAATTCACGTACTGGTGGTGGTTCCGGCTGGTATTCCTTTTGACATTGGGGTTACTCCTTCCAATTTGCTGAGATATAAGCGTACGTATTCTCGACCCTAGCTGTTTGTATATGTTGTTGCTAAATTTTTTGTGCAGAGCAGGATACAGACGCTGGATCGTACATGATCAATTTATTACAATTCTTATTGGCGAAAAAAATAGAAGCTACGGTTGGAACGACGGGTTTATGGCTAGTTCGTGGATCAGTCGCGAATGCTCTCAGAACAAAAGGAGTTCGCTGCAGACTGTACCGCTTGGCTGGAACATATCTTGGATACTATGATCCTGCACGTCGCACTGGTGACGAGAATGTCGCGCAGACAAGACCTTGTGCATCCATATTCTGTTCAAGACAGGTGAGCATCTCGTTGCTGTGTAGCAATCTGCTTGTGTTGACTTGAGTGTTACTATTGCAGAAGAAAATGCCTTGCGATTCGACAATGCTTTACAGGAAGAGCCAGTGACGCTGGGCTCTCCTCTGGATGGCCAAGCAGTCACCACAAGTGTCGCTCAAGTTGAATGTGTGCCCACTGAACTACAGCGCGCCTACTTCATCCATTATGACCCACATGATACGGAGTCACTGCAAGACACAATGTCGATCCTTTCGTTGACTACGAGTGTGTCGAATTTGGACGCTTCGACGGATGAGTTTCAGTATCAACGGATCGAACATGAGCGGTACTTCCTGCCCTATGGTAAGGCGGAGAGTTGTCATTTGGTGTCAAAGAAGCATTGTACAGACAGAGATTTCAAACGAGAATTCGCCAAGTACGATCGTGACGCAAACAATCGACTTGCACTTTCTCGCGATATGCATGGCTTTTACGATGGTCTCAGCATGGACATTCCGATCGTAAACATATTTCCAGGTTGTGTAGACAGCGCTCAATCCGTCGACAACAGATACAAGGTATGCACGTATTGATGTTGTCTGTTGTCAAGGATGCTTACGCTTCTGTGAATAGATCGACATCTTCGTGAAAGTATTTGATGCACGATGCAAAGATCGCGTCTTCAGTCGTCTGAAAGAAGGAACAGTGGAGACAGATGATCCACTTATGATGAAGACGTTTGTCTACGTGGAGAATCCAGAAACATTTTGCTTTTGTCTGAAGTGGAAATACGACGAGAACAATGAGCGCTGGTCAAGCTTCCTTTCCATGACTCCGGCAGTCGATTGAGAAGAAAGCCATGTTCTGCGGTTCTAAGTTTGAGTTTCCAAAATGATGTCGTACTTACTAGAGCTGGTGTGGTGCAGCTAAGTGTAGCTAAGTGTAATTTCTGATTAAATTTTAATAGAAGGGTTGTGGTTTTATAGATTCTACTAGTATATGCTGTAAAATCTAAATACAGTAGAACCTGTCTAATTAAACCTGTTTAAATTAAAAACCCTCTCTAAATAAGACAAAAGATATGGACCCATGTTGGGCACCATACAGTGGACCCTGTTTAAATTAAACCTGTTTAATTTGAGACCCTCTTTTAGTTAAACACTGTTTCCCTGTCCCAAAATGTTTAATTTAGACAGGTTTTACTGTACATGCATAACTACTGGCTACCTAGCGCATACGGTATTCTTGTTTTGGTGCAGTCACAACAATGCACACCTCGTGTGACACACACCCCTCAGGGTACGTGTAACCCCGTTACAGAAGACCTTGTGGCAAAATCGATTTTAATTTTAATGTTGACCAAAAATTCAAATAAGCCCCAATGATATATAATGGAATTTTATTTCTCAATTTCTTTTTTCATATTTTTTTTAACGAAAGGAAAACCAGCTAGTTAGTCAGACAAACAAATTTTTTTATTAAGATATATTTAATTATCACAACAGCTATTAGTTCTCATCTTCGTAATTGTATATAGTTGGCATAAGCTTAGCTTTTGCAGCTTAGCTTAGCTTTCAATATTCGGAGATAAGCTAAGCTCTATCTGGAAAACTGCTGGCGAAGCTATTCAAAATTGGCGCCAAAATATCTGCCAAAATGTAAACCCTAGTCACGGCGTTGTCCGCACTCGCCAGCAGTACCACCGGTACATGACAGCTTGCGCAGCTTTCGTGGCTGTTTCACCCCAGCATTCAGTTGATTTATTTGACTTTGGTGAGATGTCATATGGTGTACCGTGTTAGCGGTTCAGGACCGTTTTTGTTTCATGTGCCTCGGTGGGTACGGAATCTTTCGATCTGTATTACTGCCTGCTTCGTGACAAATATCGTTGATGGGCTGATCGTTCGTGTACATCAAGCTGCAGTCTGCA
>NW_020189511.1:241221-241400 GCF_900000015.1 Plasmopara halstedii
GATTGAAAGTCCAAAAAATCGGGCACCTTCAATACCTGATATCATTTTTGACGGGTATATAAAGTCTCAAGGATGGAGCCGCATGTCTATGTATCAAGTTTCAAAAGTTATTTGATCATGCAGTTGGATCGATTTGGAGGGGGAATAAAGTCTGGCAGGTGATTTTGCGCCTCCACACA
>NW_020189511.1:241410-241669 GCF_900000015.1 Plasmopara halstedii
TTAGGCAGGTTTTTTTAATTCAATATAAACAGGGTCCCGACTTCATCTGCATATTGTTCCTGTAGGTCTTGGCTTTCAGCCATCGCATCGCGAACGTGTCGTAAGATTCTCAGTCTGGTAGTCAAGAAGTCATCGGCTTCGTTACGGATGGTGAGGGGGCTGACATCAGCTAGTCATTTAGATATTCCTCCCTCACCAAGACCTGAGCCATGGGATGGCGGCGTCAGCGGGACGCGAGGGTGAATCAGACCGTTCACGT
>NW_020189511.1:241679-241957 GCF_900000015.1 Plasmopara halstedii
AGATACACCACGAATTGTGGTTCCTCAAGAAAAGGATTTGGATTATCGCATCTTCTATGAGGCTCACGATACGCCACTCAGTGGTCATCTCGGTCGTGAGAAAACGTACAACTCTGTGGCCCAAGCTGTACAAATGGACGAGCACCTATATGCGCACGTGAGAGACGTGTCAACGAAACCCTCTCCAAATACGGCTGCGCCGCTGGCCAGCTTACCGGTTCCCACTGGGTGCTGGCAGTCCATGAGTTTGGACTTTGTGTTTGGCCTGCCGAAAGATT
>NW_020189511.1:241967-280866 GCF_900000015.1 Plasmopara halstedii
AAAGAATTGGAAGCCATTGCTCAACGAACAAAAACGCAGGTACAGCAAAGATTGGCTGTGTATCAACTACTAAGTAAATACGCTCTACTCTATCTCATATCAAACTGTCTCTGTTTTCTGACGAGCCTAGGTGTCTCTCATTTTTAAGTTCTGGTACTTTTGGATAATCACAATTACACCAAAGTTTAAATATGAAACCTGTACAATTGAATTGTATTGAGTATCTCATAACTGTATTAAATGTGGAAGGGTAAGTACACAGGATTACAGTATATGCCCGTTACGCCCTCCTCAGCTAGGACGTCGCTTACACTGAGGTTCACATATTCTTTCTCTTCAAATATTCTGAGCGAAATTGACCGCCCCACAAGTAACGACTTCGCCTGAAGTTCTTTTCCACCGTCATCACTTTATCACGTTCAAACCGCCAATCGTACTTCACGAGGCGTCTGCTTTCGCGCACAATATTAAACTACTCTTCAGGCCTACGCGCATCCGAATTCTCGGTAAGGATTCGTAGTGTACCTCGATGAGAGTGGTTCCAGTCTCTCCGAGGCCCAAACAAACACGTCCGCCCTTTCTCGTTGATACGCAGCCTGGCAGTTCATTTTAAAAAAGGCGCTCACTGAGCTTAGATTCCTCGCGGCTTGAGCTTCGCGCTGCACACCTTAATCAATCAGTAAGAACTGTTTTGACATTTTTCCGTAGCAATCGCGTCGATGTCCAGCTTTCACAAACGAACTTCACCTTGCTAAAGGCGCCCAACTTGTTTACGGCAAGTGCAAGAGCCAGCCCAAATCACGCCGTGATTTATGTCTCAAACCGTCCGGAGTCTCTCATCGCGCTGTTGCGAAGCTCCAACACGCCTATGCGCGTGGGTCTTCGCTCACCTTAAAAAACGGTCTGTGTTAGGAGTATTAGCGATTGGAAAAACTGTTACCCTCCATAGGGAATGCAGCTTGGTACTAGAAGCCCGCAAAAGTCCCGCTGAGTATCAGACTCGGTTCGCGCATCAACCGCCAAAACTGATTTGCCTTCACTTCTCAAGGCTATCCGCAATGCGGGCGCCCGCCAAGAGCATCATCGCATATTAGACGACGTACAAAGCATGACGAGGATGTCAAGGTGACAGTCCATTATCAAAAATTCTGCTGTCTCCAGCCTCACATCCTTGATTGACAGCTGTAACAGCTATGACTCATATTCATTCTCAGCGCGAAATCGGTCGCCTCTCACTGGTCGGAAACGCTCTGCGACGGGTGACATGGTTCTTCTCTTAAAGGAGATAAAGACAAAGTGTGCACCAGGCCGTCAGAACCAGAATGATACTGCCAAACTTCTCAAACAGAGGGTAAATCTTCTGCTTCGCCAGGAACTGATAATATCCCTAGAGTCACGGCGCTTACCTGAGACTTGGTAAGCCAGATCATAGACCTTCTCTTTTTGGCTTCGTCAACATACCTTGCTTGTGCATCCCCAGCGGTCTCGAAAGGAGATATTGCTTTTTAAACAGAGGGTGGCTCAACTACAGGGGATGGTAGCAACATTGTTCCGTCAACAACGAAGATAACCTCGCGAGACTGGCTCACTCCGTGGTATGGATTCAATTAGCCCTGATAGAATACTAATTGTGCTCGCATTCTCTTTTGGATATTCAGAGTATAACTCGGTCACTCTTTCGCTACGACCGCGAGCGGTCCAATGTACGGTGGTCGCACTTTAGGCGTACAGGTCGAAATGCGCATGTCGATATGTCAAAATCGAAGCTAACCTCGCGAGACTGGCTCACTACGTGGTATGGACTCATTTAGCCTTGATAGACTACTAATTGTGTTCGCATTCTCTTTTGGATATTCAGAGTATAACTCGGTCACTCTTTCGCTACGACCGCGAGCTGTCCAATGTACAGTGGTCGCAGGCGTACAGGTCGTAAAAATGCACATATCGATAGGTCAATCGAATTTAATGCAAAAAAACATACTCGTGTTTGTTTTGCCCACTTTTAGCATCGAAGTGCTGCTATTGTTTTGGCTGTCAGACATAAGGCCGCGCACCCTGCGCACAGCGCTCAAACTCACTGAGATAAAATCTTTTGTTCTGCTACGGAGTGTATTATCACTTTTATAAGATAGTCAATTTGATCATCAGCCCATTCCACTCTATACCAGAGCCCTTAGTCTTTGCAAGTCAAACGTTTCAGAAATCTCACCAGACCATTTGTACAAAATAGTGTATAGCCCGTAGAGGTATGTACTGCGTCATTCGGCTCAAACATGATGGGTAAGATCAACTTGCGCCAGTTCCGCGGTCTCTAAAAGTAAGTGCTTCGAAGAAAATCCTCCACAACGCCACTTAAGCGTTTTCCTGATCTTCTATTTGCGGATGGTCAGCGGTTAACAAATTGCTGCCGCCTTATGAGCGATGTGCCTAGCTGTCTAGAACAGAGTTTGCCGAATTCTCACTGTAAAGCACGGATCCCTTTTCAATTCAGAAGCTACTGGCTATCTATGTCGGCTAAAAATACTTGGTCAAAATTGATTCTGGCTGTAGCCTCGCGAGTCACATAATCGCTTACAACAACGAGATAAGTCATCATGCCCGTCGGTCCACAAAGACCACAATACCGTGGAAGACCAAAAATAGTTTTTTGTTCTGCTAGCCATGTCGAGAAACCGGCAAGCTAGCCAAAATAGTCGCAGTATACGATGACGGATGAACCCATCAACACGAATCACACTCGCGCATAAATGTGCTGATTTCCTTACAAATGATGGACCACAAAGATATAGATCTTGTTGAACAGTATGTCGTTTCACTTCCAAAGTGGTCACCAAATTGATAATCTTGTGCTTTGTACAATATTCTGTACTTGATGAACATCACCTTGAGGCAATGCAAGCCTTATGTACAGGCTGACTGTCATAAAATTGAGTAAAACAGCAAGCCCTAAGATACGGCACAGTGGTGAAGGAGTGCAAACCAGCGCTTCGACAAATAGAAATGTTATTTTTTAGCCACTTCATTAAGAACGTGCTACACAGGATGCGTCTGACTCTACGTTTTAAGTGTCACCTTTTCAACGACAGCATTATCATTGTGAAATGCAACACTTAATAGGAGGGTAAAGTGTAAGTGCATTCGCCACCACCATAAACCGACCCGGCTGACCTTTACCGTGTAGGTATACTCGGCGAAATAGAAAACCATCTTGTCATTCTCTGTGAGAGATGAGATGATTCTCATCGTGCCCGATCCAATAGATCGCAAACGGCTAAATGTGAAGCGAGCCACCCTGAAAGCAGATACATTCCAAGTTTACTCCCTGCCACATAGAATATAGTTCTTGAAAGTTTTGACTTGAAGTTTTTGCAGTAGCAACTCACAAATGACGAATACGTACTCTTCACCCAGAAGCGACCCCAATTAGTACTTTTATTACGGAGCAAGAACTGTAATCTGGTGTAATTTATAGTCACATATTCGATAAAATCGCACCGGTAACAATACGGTACAAATATACAAAGTTCGCATTACACTTGATGCAATGGTGAGTACATATAAGTATCAGAATATCGAAATTCATAAAGATTACGGAATCTCGAAAAGAAGCTGTCCGACGAGCACCTGAACTGCTAGTCGCGCGCTAAGAGATAGATAGCTTTGTTCACAACGAAGTAGAACGACAGCTTTGGTTTTTGCTTAAATTTCACTTTATAACATGTACTATCATAATAGCAAATTAAAATAACAATGCGGAATATTTTATAGTCTCTCAGCTCGGCTCCTGGTAGAAGCGCACAAATTGAGCGTTTTCGGTCGCAGACTCTCAGATTTAAAACTCTTCGCAAAGTAAACATCAAACGCTGTTAAATTTGGTAGCAATCCAAGATCGCTTGAGTACCTGTATTCATGATAAAAAAACTAGCTCAACAAGATGTTCCCTATATCAGTCCCAATGGGATTAGGAAGCTTGTGATCAACGAGCTGGAAGTGGTAATCGCCCGCCGGAAGGCGCACAGCAGCTTCAAAAATGCGCTGACGAGATGAGTATAGGAGCGTGCCACCCGAGTGCTGTTAAAGGGTCATATGATCCCCGCCGCGAGACCGCTGATGATGAGCGTTCACGCTTTGGAGGGCTGAAACAAAGATATTCTCATGGATGGGGAAAACTGTTATGACAATGAAGTTTGTTACTTGGTGCGAGCAGCAAAGCCTCAGCTCGCTCGCTTGCTATTTTAAAGCAAGGGGTCGCGCACACGAATGGACACCTAAGTGCTATACCAAGGAAAGGAGGCGTTCTCAACGTGGAACAATTTGAAGCGAATGACGTCGTGGGTGTTTGCACTGCCTATGCAAGCGTATCGACGGCATTTTAGGTTACAGTCTACCCTTTAAAGAAGGCAAACTGCGATCAGAAGAAAATTAATATTATCGCCGCAATGGCGTCCAACACTAGCATTTGCCTTCTTCATCGAGTCTTATCACGCGTACTGTTCACCCTAATGTCTCCATAACAACCTTACTTCTTTTGAGGAAACAGTAAAAACTTCTGAGCCACAAGGACTGGATGAGGTTCTGGGGACGTAAGGTCGTAAGGTGTTGGAGAGTGGCCGTGGTGAGAAAGAATTAAGCTTTTTAGCTGCTAGACAATTCCGCGGTCCTCGGAGATGGTCCGCCTGCAGTCGTATGAAACATCTCGAATTGCTCGCCCCTATAAAACTTGCGCTAGGGCGGACGACGGGCCTCGAATGGGGAAATGCTAGCTCTGAGTTGGCCGCCACGAGCCAATTGGGTAAGATTTGATTATATTGTACCACATGAAGGTTGTGGACCCAATTCTTGACAGGAGATACCCTGTAAAGATGGGACTTGTAACCCAGGGTTTTTGGCTGTTGATATTCTAATCTTGATTTTTTATCTAATCGTAGAATATTCTGATACAGGGTCGATGTGCAGCTACGTACGACGTCCGACTGTCGGAACAGTGGACATTACGCGGAGGCATTAATAATGTCAGCCACGGATACAATATTCGTGTGTCATGCATGTAACGAAGACACTGGTAAAATATTGAAGGCTCTGTTGAAACGCTAAGTGATATTTGAGAACCTGAACAGCAAAAAGTTTTGGTAAGTCCGAGAATTAAAGTCGTGATACGATGTGATTTTATTCATGGCATGGCTAGAACACACGCCGTGGGTCAACTATAAATAAAAATGCAAGCTTTCACAAACTTTTCTCCTGGTGGAGCATTGGTGAGTCAGGAATTTACCTATACCAAGAGGCTGAAGATCTTTTGGCTTCGGCACAAAACTACTATAGCTCTCTTTAAGAACATAGAATCACTCAAAACTGAAGGTTTTGGTTATCTAGGTGTGCCTCGCACAAAGCTCCAAAAGCAGAAGTTGCAGAAGCCGAGAACCTACGGAATAAAGCGATTTCATGCGGCGATTTTTCGATTAATTCTTTGTTGAGACAAGATAAGAGTGCTGAATGCCGCGAATTCCAGAACTTTATTTGGCGAGACGGTAAGAAAAGGGCGTTAGCTGTTGTCCCCAGTGCCAAAATTGGTGGAAAGTTAGAAGCGACTGCGTGCCAGAGCGGGTAGAGCTGAAGGACTACTGTAGGTCACGCCTAAATAGATAGACTCTGAAAATGAAAAATGATGATGTACTCTTGTCAAGAGATGGCGGTACCGTTGAGTTCCTCGTATCAAGTGATGGCCCCACATCACAGAAGTGAAGTTCCACGCATAAGTGGCGGGAACGATTACTCACTCGTTGATGGAGTGACTGGGGTAGTCCAAGGGATTGTCAGTCTCATCTCACTACCTTCCACTGAGGCTTCTTTAGAGTTGAAGAATAAACCCTAGAAAATATACGCAAAAAAGATGCAATAGAATGAGGTTACTAAACTTGTAAGCTTGGTAACGTAGGAGGAGCTGAGCTCGTCACTAGTCATGGCTAAGTTTGGCACCTCGGGCACTCGTAGAGCACCAACGGTGAGGAGCGATACATCTTACTCCAAGGGTTATATGGATCGTTTCAATCGTTTTATTAATGGAGTATCACGACGCGGCGAGGTTGCAGATTACATCGAATGCGAACTGTGTCATGTAATCGACTTTGTTTCTAACATGATATTGTGCTATACGGCAATGTCGATCACCATTGAAACAATACGGCGTCCTTGATGCTGTTTTCCGTGCGACAACAGAGCTAGATCGGTAAGATAGAGAAAAGAAAGCACACTAGGCGCTAACTTTTGTGTCGAAAAGGCTCACGGCGAGCGACATATTCTGATTGCTCATAATATTAATAATGCCACCGCGTTATGGTGCAAACACTGATTCGTAAAAAAGAATTGCTGCTGACGGCATTGTCTGTTGCATTTTTTCTGTCATCAACCTAATTAGTCGTTATCGTTCTACTGCCAATCAGACACAACATTTTTTTTCACTGCGGTGAGTACTCTGAGCGGAATTTGGCAGTGGCTAATTATGTCGCAGGGACAGTCTGTGTCACCGGCTTTCAGTAGTCCAGTAACACAGCTGTTCAGAACACATCGCGGCTATGCACGAAATCATTTTGACAATGTAACCCTCCATAGTCGTGCCAAGCACAGAAAGTCGGATGTGAAGTTCAGATTAAGCACTAGCTAGCGAAGCTCGAGTGTATGCGCTTACATTAGCTATTTGCTCATATAAGTCAGTGTGTTTTTGGCGACGACAAAAATTACTATCAAGGCTGCTTCATTGGGAATCAGGACCTGCAGCCAGATCTATTGTAGATTGACTGTTTCTATATTTCAAAGGGATTTCCCGAGAAAGTAACATGGCCTGGCCAAATACTGCGCGATAGCATTGTAAACTATGCCGTCATAGTAAACCCGTCACCACTCCTGTTAAAGTGGATCATAGAAGTTTTTATTGCGCGGCGAAAGTGGCGGTCCTTGAGGTTATAAGAACCTCATTCGTGCCCATCTTTTTCATTCGATGTCAAATCAGCCGATTGAAGAGCCTATGACACTCCAGCCTTTCAGTTGCGATAGGCTGCTTTTGATTGAAAATACCGATGGCATGAAAATGTGATCGCGTTTGAGTCTCGCCAACCTGAAACTGGGAAGATGCGGCAAATTTATTTCTTTTAGCAATGTTGACAGCAAATAACCTAGTTCTAATTAGACCAAATTCCCTGCGAGGATAACACGAGTCTTTAGGTGTTTTGCTCTTCGGAGAACAATGCACACTGCATGACCGTATGTCCTTTGTTAGTAGCATGGTGAAAAGTCAAGAATACCGAAAGTATAATACCTACAAGCGCTAGCGGCGTTATATCTCATTCATGCTGGTGATGAAGGACTGATTTTCTTTATTGCTGATAAATTTCTGCAGCGGGGCTACCGTAGCTCTTTCGCTTAGAGGAAGCTTGGTTACAGTGGTGCCTTCGTTCTTTTTACTTTAAACCAGTACGAGTGCAGCGGATCGCAATCCACTTACTCCAATAGTAACTACAATCTTGATCCAAAGCTAATTGACTCTTCCATTTAAAACGTAAACTGTATTTCTCGATTTTATTTGCGGCAAAGCTGCCTGTATCTAATCTATACGTTTATCTATCTGTATAGCAAAACCTAATTAAATGTATAGACACTGGCTGTTCCAGTCACGTACTGACTTGTTGTTCATGTGTAGCCACATCATTGTGTGATCACAGTATCTTGTGCAACTCATTCAATTGCGTGATCACACCATCTTGTGTGACCCGCACCTGCAATAACAGGGCACGTGAACCCCATTACACTCCCCCCATCAAGATTGTGAACGCCTGCAGTTCACATTCAAGTTTCGTCTCGAAAGAGACTCGCGTGTCGCAGACACCACAAAATTTTAAAGTCTTTGTCACGTCTTCTCTGCTCAATGAGCCCTTTGTAAAGGACACGGAAGATACCCAGTCTTGCTGGTTCCGAGAACGCTCGTGGGCAGAGCACTCCTTCGTCTCATGCACGCGGTGCAACTCCAGACAGTACACCCGAGGTTCTAAGACTAGTGAAGATCAAGCTTTCGGTTACCGAGTATCGCGCAGCACATTGTCAGCGACAGATTCGTAAGACCAAGGACACAGCCGCGATGTCTACTCCCGAACGCGCAACGCGCCCGCCACGGGCGATGAATTACCTCGTCGAGAATTTGGAAGAAGTCGACTACGAGTCGGATACTTCTTCCCCAGGATAAGAAGGAGAAGGGGGCGAAGTGGCACAGCTACGCGACGTTGGCCCACCTCGAACCTTGTGGATGCCGTCTCCGTTCCTAAAATTCTCGACTTCCGGCGGAGGAGGTGTCATTACCAATCACCTCGACGAGGCAGCTGGATGTTGTCCGCAGGGCAGCTCTCATGCGCACGCATCTTCCATCGGTCCTTGTCCCTTGTGTGGATATGGCTTCCGCTCGGCGAATTTCTTTACAGAAGAGATGGACGCGAACACTCAATCGTTTGGCGTCTACGCGGTCGGGCCTTCGTGAGCGAAAAGCTCTCCGAGCTCTCTTCTCGGTTCCTCCAGATTCCCAGTGGATACGTACCGAACTCGACTTCGTGTTTAGCGAGAAGGCGCTCCTCTACCCGCAATGCTGACGACTCCTGTGGTGTTTGTCCCCTGCAAAACCGCCGCAGATGTCAATGGGCTCTTTCGGCGATGGGAGCAGCGGCACCGGAGTCATTACTCACAGGACGGTTGGCGCGCGTGTCGACCGCCATGTGTGGTTTGTTTGCCAAACTCAAGACGCGTCGCCGACTTCCTTCGGATTGTCGTCCTGCAACGTATGGGTTCATCCATCACGTTCCCGCGAGCTCGATGGTCTCTAACATGGGTGAGTCTTCGACCGCAAAAGATCCGCCTATAGCTTTAGCTCAGTTCATGTCCCTTTGGCATTCCTAGCTTTTTGTCGAGAAGCGCGGGTCGTCATGATCTCTTTGATCGTAAGCGTCCAAGACATATGGGCAATCTTGCCGAATTGGCACTTCAAAATACCACGATTTCTCGAAGTCGGGGTATCTTCGCCGCTTCACAAGATACTGGATTTGACCCCGGCGAGCCACGTGATAGTGGGCATCAACATTCTCGTCGAGAATATTCAGCGGCAAGCAATGACGAATATTTCAATCACCGTCTGGTGACTCGCGATGCTCTCCGAGCTTTAAGGAACGAGGTCCGACGCGATCGAGTTTCCGCTGGGGTCGCGAGCCGCTGCGCGTAAGGCTTAGGTAGCTTGGGGCACGCTGTGCACCGGCTGCCTCACGTTGAGGATTATCGCGCTCTGCCGGAGCGGCTCCTAGCCGTTGAGCAGACCAGTGCATCCATTCATGCGAAGGTGGAGTGTTTGGAATCGTTAAAGATAGAGATCGTTGCACTCCTTGCTTAAGATCAGTTGCTGGAACAGCTTCTGGACAATCGATCGCCTTTTGGCGTCTCCCCGGCGCTAACGCTCTCGTGTTTACTTGCGCCAGATCCCGGTACGACTTAAACAAGCCCACATAAAATACCGGGTGGGTACGCATTCATCTCGGAAGGTTTAGCGTATACGCAAGGCACCGCTTTTCAACAAACTTGAATAGTCCGATAAACCAAGGACGGAGCTTCTTCTTAATGACAGTAAAAATTGCATGGGTAGGAGGGTTTTCAGCGTTCAATAAAAACCAGGTCTCCGAGCTCAATGTTTTCAATATTTTCTCTACTTCTTCCGTCTGCATATTCCTTCTGCATGTCTTGGTTTTAACCTTTGCGAACGCGTCATAAGACACTTGATGTGGAAGACAGGAAGTCATCGACTTCTTCACACACTGTAAAAGGGATGCCATCAGCTAGCCACTCGGTTATTACTCCCCCACCAAGCCCTGAGCCATGAGATGGCGGCGTGAGCAAAACAAGAGGATGAACGAGCCCGTTCACGTCGAACAGGCGTGTAGCCAGTAGACGCATGCACTGTATTGTTCAGAATGAACTATACGAATAGCAGCATGGCGCTCCAGCGCATCGGAGTCTCAGCGCAGTCGCTGTGAAGGGCTTCCTCGACGATGCAAATCACGCGCTCAGTTTGACTATCGGTATGCGGACGGTCCGATGTTGACATATCCAGCTTGGTGCCCAACACCTCAAAGATCGTCGACCAAAATTTCCCAGTAAAGCGTGGGTTTTTGTCAGAGACAATTGACTCCGGGACTCCATGTTGTCAAAAGACACGAACACTTCGCTGTACCGACACCGTGGATGGTGTCCGGCACCGCTGCAAGATGAGCCATTTATTAAGATTGAAAGACAACGACCACGGCACCCGTGTTACCCGCCGAGTCCCCAAACAAAAAGTTCAAACTCAAAAATAGCCAATACCCGGAGGGTAACGGCAAACTGACCAGCGGTGCCGCCGCATTCAAAGAGGATTTCAGTCCACTTTGGCCTTGACCTTAGCGAGATCCGCTTGAAGGCTACGCTTCCCAATGAAGCACCCTAAAACGGGATTTTTTTGGCGCCAAAGATGCAATTGTCTCCAGTAGCACACAGCGTATTTGTGCGCATGCACTCAAGCATCGCTCATAAATAAACGGTGTGGTTTTCTTCATCCGTCGTCCCGTGCTCGACACGACTGTGGACGAAGATGTCGTGGAAGTATGTTTATGCATACTCCCAGTGGGGCCTGAACAACTGCGTCACAAGACGGTTATATGTTAATGGTGCATCTGACAGCCCTTAAAGCTTCACCAGCCACTCCCAGAGCATGCCGCTTAGAGTACTCACAGCTGTCAGCGAAATCACTCGCTATCATAATCTATGGGTGATACCCATCGACAAAGTCGAGTGCACTATACACTGTATACCCTACCATGTTGTTCTGAAGATCATCCTTCCTAGGTATTGGCGTCTGTGCCAAAATGGTGGCAGCGTTAAGCTTATTGTAATCGTGAGCGATATACCACTTGTCGTTCGGTTTCCGGACACGAAACACGGGTGTCGAATGGGGAGACTTGCTCTCGCGCACCATTTCAGCGCCGTGCGACCGCAGGAAAGGTGTCAATGGCGTCGCACTGCTCCTTGGGCAGAGGCCATTGGCGCATTACGCAATGTTTGGCGTCGATTACATAGCGCACACCTCTGTCCGGAGGTAGGACCGACGGCGAGTATTTGGAGACGACGTCTTAAAATTCCTTTACGAAAGGATGGTTAGGATCCGAGGGATTCTTCAGAATCGAAAATCCACTTTGTGCGCCTAGCACCGTTTTGGTGTCCTCCAAAACAGCTTCATCCAGACGCAACGACGACTTAATCTTCTCTTCCGGACGTGCAATGACCACTCCGGATAAATCGCCAGCCTTCAAGACACCGCCATACTCTTCGAGGGACATTTCGTCCCTCAAAAAGAACATCCACCGCGGGTATACATCGAGGGTGATGTCGCCGTCTTCCTTCCCCGTCATACCGTTGACGAGGGTGTAAATCTGTACGCTAACGTCTACGGTAGACACAACCTGGGTCAGTTTGGACACCCGGCGTATTGCAGAAACCCATGCGGCGTCGCTGTCGCCTCACCACAGACATTTCATATCTTGGCGAGACTAGCATGAACACGCACTCAGTGTCGTCCAGTGTGCGCCCGCTTCCTGCTCCACCAGAGCCATGATTTTATCAACAAAGTCCGACGAAGAGTTGCTAGCTCCACAATCTTCGTTCAGCGGATAAAGTGACGCTTCACGCGCATATGAATGGCGCTGCTCAAAATGCCCCGGACCTCGTCTAATTATGCTACTCGTGGTTTGCAGCGACTGTGTCGAAACTCAGTGGATTACGTGCCACTCCACGTGCATCGCTGTGGTCTCGCCCTCGATGCCTCAGCCCTTGGCCGACCAAGGCTTCGATACTTGAGCAGCGCTCAGTGGGTTACGTGCCATTCCATGTTCAACCCACGAGCCACGCTTGGGATTCTTGTCCGATACAGCTTCGATGCTCACCAACTTGTATGATCCGATATCCAGCACGTTGACCGTCCCGGTCTAGTGTCTGCGCCAATCGCGCTTCTGCTTCCTAGCAGAAGTGGGTTCGTGACTCACCAAAGCTCCATTAAAACTTAGCATAGCGCCCAAAGTCTTCATTTTTTAATCAGTTCATGGCTCATGGTGTTTCAACCATGCCAAATCAAGGATAACGTCATTCCTTGCATCCAAGCAGCGTTACACACTATCAAACTCAAGTAACTTGACGCCGAGGTCCACCGGGACCCTTGGTCCCGTGACAAATGTCCCCGTCGCTAAGCGAAAAGTAACGATGTCACCCAACCGCACCTTCAGCCCCTCAGCAAATAGCTGACTTCCTTCCATCGTGGAGCGTCGAGCATAATTGGCCGAAGCCCCGGAATCGATAAGAATCTACATGGCTATAAAAGTCCTTCTTGGTCGCTTTACGACCAGCATGCCCGGCTTGATCGCACGATCCGTGTTCAAGAGCACGAAACTCTTCGGGGCTGATCTCTGCTGCCCTTCACCCCTTTGAGGCTCAGCAGAACTCACTTCTCCCCCCGTATGTCGCCCCACGTCTTCTGGTTGGTCTCGTTTCCGCGCGACAAATCAGGCTGGTTAAAAGCGGGAGGTCGGTTTGATGAACCTTAACGCGCCTTGCGCTGGACACAACCAGTCCAAAGGTGACGGGTATCCTCACAGACAAAAGCGTCAGGTGTTTAAACGTTGCTCGGTAGCCTGAAGCTTCCCTCTTCTTTTTCAGCATAACTGAGCTCCCTTAGCCCAGACCCGCTCGACGAGCTGCCAGAGTTTGCATTCCAACAAAGTTTGGCCGACTTAAAGTTGAATTTGGCGTTCAATGCCACATTCATCGCTTTTTTTAAAAGAAGACGGATGCACACGGAGGACTTCAATTCTGGCCACGCCAGTGCGGAGGCCCTCCATAAATACGGTCACTGTGACCGCCTCGGGGGAGGATCGGCTGTGCGCTCTCAACTCTTGGACAAAGTCTCCAACTTCTTCTTGCCCTGCCGGGCGGTAAGGAAACGCAAATACACGCGAGATGCCTAGTTAGGCAGCGAGAGCACTCGCAGAAGCTGACCCTTCCGCTCTTTCCAGGGAGGGAACGCCGATTCAATCGAAGCACCGCACGTTGGAGCCCAATCTAGCGCGCGGCCCCAAGCTTGGAAATAGCTACCGCCACGCGCTGTTACTCGTTCTGGGGCATGGCGGAGGCCATAGCCATCTTGGCCTCTCTTACCCAGAGCAGGAGGATCTCTTCATTTTTATTTTCGAGGGTGTTAATGCTCACCATGAGCGGCCTGGGTCGGGAGGAGTCATCCACTATAGACGGTGGCGTCATGGACGCAGTCGATGCCGACAACTTCTGTTATAGGTGCTCTAGCAGAGCATTTTTATAGCTTATATACGCCTCTAGGCGCACGTTTATCGCTTCAGACCCTTGCGAAACAAGGTGCTCCATGCCCTCATGGCTCAGCAGGGACATCAGCCTACCAAGCCCTGTCCTGCATGTCCTGGGGCAAAAAGGAATATTGATCCATCATCACTGAGGATCAGTCGTAACTACTCAGGCGGATACTGACTACGTGTGCTTCCAAGTGCAGCGGGGCCGCCGTAGCCTATTGCTAAGAGGAAGCTAAGCTGATGTCATAGATCTTACGTTCTTCACAAGAACCAGTTCGAATGCAGCAGATTGCAATCCGCTTCCTCCAAGTAAACTTAAAACCTTAATTAAGGTAAAGACGCTCTTTCGCTCAAAAAAAGCTGTATGTAATTGTTTTATTTGCAGCAGAGCCGCCTTAATCGAATACTTTAGGTTTTCCAAATCAAATAGTAAAGCCTGATCAAAATGCATAAATTCTGACAGTCCTGCCACGTAGTGGCTTCTTGTTACTGTGTAGCCAACCCATTTTGTGATGACACCAACTTGTGTCATTCACACCTACGTACGGTCACGCCATCTTTTGTCAGCCGTACTTTCATACAAGGGTACGTGTAACCCCGTTACAGATACCAAGCTAGCGAGAATCTACTTGTGGCTACAATCTACGTATTTCCAGTGATCTTTGCTCATGACTCTTGAGCTACACATCTCTCCTTACAATCGCATCTGCAAGAGTAAAGCCAGACAGTCGTGAGACATTGCTGTATAATAAATCTAAACAGCTTAAATTCGTTGTAGGTCAACATGAAAGTCCACCATAAACGAGTAATAACTTATTGTATTCCTGCATGTAGGTCATCACATTACATATGAAGAATTAACGTAGCTTCAAACGGTTTACGGCTTAACAAGACGGATCGAATTAAGCAGATGTCCAACTAGCACGTCGTTTTATCCTTGGCATTGCGAGTATGAAACAAAGTAAACGTTAAAGAGGATGCTCGCAGCCTTTCTTACTTGGTGAGAACAACATTGCACATCTGAAAGAGCTTTGCTGGTGCAGCTACCGGCTAGGCCATTACCTGAAAGCACAAGGTGTTTAGATGCGCTCTAAGGACAGCGCGATCGCTCCGATTGGCTTGAGACACCCTAATCAAACCGCCGCCTCAAATTAAGGGTAATTAGCTTCCGAAGACGACTGAAACGTACTTTGTCCTTTGCAGAGCGCTATTTATCTGAGTTACCTACAAGAAAGAGGACACATTTGTACTGTAGTAAGCCCACAAAGAACATCGGACGATTTTGTATTCTTCATGATATACAAAATGTACCTTAGTCGCTTTCTGACTAAGACCTTACGGAAACCAATGTGTCAAGATCGAAACACTGCCTCACAGACGGCAGACTCTTGATGTGTAGACATCTTTACCGCATTCGCCGGAGCGATTTCTCTGCTACATTCAAGCGAATTTTCCTAATCTTAGTGTCGCATATCCTGACTTTCAACTTCATTTTGCGCACTCGGTGCGTGGCACTCAATCTCTTCTTATTATAGCTGTCGGGCTTGCTACAAAGGGTGGCGTGACATATATCAGAAATCGACAGCTTTTGCCCCAACAAGGCCGGAGCAACTTCATGGCGGTGTCAAAACACGTTTTATATTTGGGTTAAGCCAGTAGAGGCATGTACTGCCTTTAAAGGCAGCCTCAACGCGAAGAGCGTTGCGCCTTGACAACACACTAGCTCAGCGCAGATGATTGCCACTACCTCATTTACGCGTTCCATCAGAAAACTGAATCGGGATTAGCCTGCGTTGGATACACACAGACAAGTTTCTTAGCACTTTGAGAAAAACTTGCCTTGCTGTAATGTGCTAAATCAGTCTGGAACATTGCAATAGGAGCCATTCGGTCAAAGACTTTGTCAAAGAATAGTTCGACTGTATTCTCACTAATTCCAGTGTCAGTGACAGCTGCAATTGTGACTTATTTAAGCCCAACTAGCTTAGCAGTCAATGTCACCTAATTTTTGACAATAAGAAAATCCACGGCTCGCAAATTTCAATCACACAAAATCAAGGATGATACTAGGTCTAGTAAAGCTAACGTCCCACTTTGTACTTGGCGAAGCAGATCATTTTGTATGACACATATTCCATTGATACTCTTTTGGTAAGCCAAATAAGCAAGCGTAAAGCTTGAGGTACTTGAGAATTCTCGGCTCGGCGCTTCCAGGTGATCTCAATCTGTGCGTGGTGATTGGCAACCCGTTCAGAGATTAAACTTTCAAATCTTGCAATGTGGTCAAATTCTGTTTTAGCAGAGGTGCAAAGTTCAAGAAACGAGTCTACATCGTTTAGACTCATACGTCGTACGAAATTGCACGACGATACTGAATCTAGAGGCTTTACACGGCTTCTGAAAGTCCGAAACGTTGATATTGTTAACTAACTACCATGGGCTGTGAGCCCTACCTCTCCTAGCGTATTTTTTTGGTCGGGGCTGGGGTTCATTGACCTCGATCTCCACGAGGTACCATAAGCCAATTTCCCCAATATCCCAGCCTGTGGCAACTGACTCCGCGACGGGTTCGCAAACCAGCCCTGCGTGGGAGACCTACCATATATATTTTTCAACCAAAAAGGAGATGATTAACGTTTCATTCCTCAAAAAGAGTTTACCGCCATCGAGGCGATGCGAATCCGCAAGTCCTCAACACCTTGCCTCTTTGAACGGATTGACAAAAAATTGGCTGCAGAATGTATGCATGTCTTCGAGGCGCGAGCACTTGCGACAACAGTCGCTTCAACATTTCCCATGTCAGCAACGTAACAATTACAAAGGACAACCTGCACTTAAAAGGACCATTCTCATGCAGCCTCATAGCTTGAAAACCGCTGACACGATGCGCTCTTACTCCTTCTAGAGTTTAGTTGAATTCTTGACAATATCTGCTCTACTCTTTTAAATAAGAGACCCTCCTGCCCTTGCCCTCATAGAGCTAGACGATATAATCATGATCAATAAAACTTTTTGAGCCGATTGTACTTTCATCGACGTCTGTTTACGGCTTCACGGCATTCTGCGATGCGTCTCACCAGCGATGCCTATACCTGGTTGACGAGCTGATGCGAAATGAATCGAACCCGAGCTCTGAACTGACCATTGCACATCGCTCGGAAATTTACGGAGATGAGCTTGTCAAGCGTGTATTGGTGCCCTGAAAATAGAAATTTGAATAAGTTATACGTCATCCTTACGAAGGGTCCATTTTTGCTCAGATTCAGTCGTCGATTGGCGACAAGTACTAACAATTGCAACGGTGTTGCCGCGCACCTAAGACAAATGGAAACTTTACCACTACGAGTTCATTCCAAGAAACACATATTAAATTAGCTCGTATAACCTTATATCCATCGAAACGAAGGCTAGTTGAATGGCTAGTTTTATTTCTTCTCATTGCCAGGAGTGAATTCTATTTGGAACTAGATCTAACTCTGATGGGTACTTGGTATATCTGTTTTACTGTCGACAAAATTAACGCTTTATGTGGAGTATTACGTAACCCACGTGTCCCGTGAATTTCTAATTGTGAAGTCGCACTCTTGCCAGTACTCATAATGATACTTGATCACGGTATTTAACCTAGGTACATCGGAGGTTGGATGTACGTCCGAGTGACAACAGTGTGATGTGAACATATAATTTGCATCCCATCACAAGGTTCTTGGAAGTCTGTAGATGTAATTCACAAGAATCTTCTTCAAATCTGCTCTATGATTGATTTGTCGACGAAAGCTTCTGATTCTCACATCATGCAATAGCTCCCGAATTGCCCATTCGTAGGAAGGGTCGTCTCAATTGTTGCTTGATACAGGAGAAATCCCCCCAATTGTTAAATGCTAGCCTAACGATAACCCATATCACGACATTCCACGCCAAGAGCTGACGTTTGCACCCTTAGTTAAAGACTAGACGCTTGCCAAACTTGTCGGCCACCGATGCTGGGACTAGCGCTGTTCTTGTGCTACAGGCTTGCTGACCGAAAACCACGTAACGCCTTCATCATCCACTATATTTTCAAACGACTGTGCTGCAGTCTCGCGAGCTCAACTGGGATTGTTCGATGCAATGTTACAACAACATCGAAACTGGTAAGTTATTCATTATATGTTAATTTTGTGAATGCTAGTAATTATTTAGAGGAGTATTAGTATCTTGGTGGCTGACTAAAACATTAAAAATTATGTCAAAACGTACTTATATTGATGACAACAGCAAAAGTTAAGACATATATTGTTGGAAAATGCTTTAAGAAGTAAAATTAAGAATATCAATCAGAGGATGCTTGAGAAATGATGGCCATTGACCTATCAAGCGTATTGATAGAATGAATATTCCTTTTATCTTTTTTCCGGCTATACGTAGCACTGCACAATCCTGTGATTCTATAGTTTCTTTCGCTTATTACTACTATTCCTTGTATATTTTTCAAATACATCATCATCGCTATAAGCGAGAAGTTACAAAAGATAGATATTCCAATTTAACTCGATCACTTGTCTAGTCTAGCGATAATAAAATGCATTACAAGTAAGAATTTCTACGTCTACCATTTAACTACTACATGACGTGATCATCATCTGCAGCAAACATTTGTATAGCAGAAAATATAATTTGCTTCATCAACTGAAGGCAGCAAAAATTTGTTTCTAAATCGCAAGTTTCACTCAACGAGCAAGTCCAAGCTCATTAATTGTACGCGGATGAACATCATTCACATTCACCGTCGGTATGCGAGATACAGAGATCACAACATCTCTATCTCTTCTTCGAGAAATAAAAAACATTCGTGCAGTCTATGATTCGGTGTAATTTCCTCAATAAATCAACCCCTAGCCCACCTGCATTTGGTTGGTTCGAGTGAAGCGAATTTGGCTTACATTTGTAATTTGTATGAAGCAAATTTTAAAGGCCTTTGTGTATGGTCAGCAGGAGCGCTTCACTCTGCTAGACTTACTTTACCCTTCCTTCAGCTCCTTGTTGTAATCCCAAGCCCGAATCTAAGATGGTACGGCTTCTTTTTTCAACATATATACCACCTACAAGAATCAGCATGTGGTGAATATATCTCATCCACGTTTCTCTCCGTTTCCTCTGCTACTCTCGCGCTGTCGGCGTCATTGGACTTGCAATCGAGCACAAGCCATAGATAGCGAGATGATTGAACATATTTAGGTAGATCGAAAGCAGAATTGCAATCGAGATTCTAGAGGAAACGGAGATGAAGCTGATCGACTTTAGCACGAGGTGCACAAGACATAATGAGACTGACAAAACTTTGGGTGTTTCTGGCATTTAGACGAAAGGTACGCAGAGTTTCGGTATGCGTCACAACAAGACCCACACCATCTGTAGACGGTGTGGGCGCAGCTCTTACCATATCCAGAAAAGTACTTGCTCTTCATGTGGATATCCCGCTGCCAAGATGCGCAAATGTAAGTACATTATTTTTTATCAGTAGTATTCATTTTGTTAACGACCGAGTTCAGTCAACTGGAGCCAGAAAGCTTTGCGTCGCCGCACGACGGGCACTGGTCGTATGCGCCACTTGAAGACCGTCCAGCGTCGTTTCAAGCACGGTTTCCGTGAGGGTACCTCTGCTGTGTCGAAAAAAGCTGCCACTAACTAAGTTCGCTTTGGAGCTTTCATGCTTCTGAAGCATAGGACATGAGGCGCAGTGGGGTATAAAGGAACAAATTAACTATCAAGGCAACATGGGGACGGTAATGAGGAGTGTTAAGAATATTGGAGACAGTCGAAAGATAAGCGTGTAATTCTTTTAGATGACGTGGACGATTCAGGCGCACATGCATCTTTACTCGTTTCGTTTAGGACACACATCAAATGCTTTCGTCAATCCAATCAAATTTCACATCCTTTTGCCATCCATCTCGCCATACAGTTTGGTTGTTACGATATTTCTTTTATATATCTAGGACTAAAGGCATTGGTTACGTTCGAATATTTGCAGCTTTGTCTTCGGTGATCTTCTAGGTTTACGAGGAAAGAAAACGTTTCGACGATTACGACAAGTTGTCGAGTCTCCTTTTCACCGGTTGATTTTGCGGCTTGAAGTAAGACAGTGTCAAACGTCTCGTAGTACTTCTCTGATAAGTGTCAAGTATTTTTTCTACTATATCAGGGATCTTCGTCGTAAAAGAACGACATTCAGATTCGCATTGACACGGTCTACATCAAGCCAGCCAAATATTGCAAGCTTCCTTTTTTCTTGGCTTACCAGCTCGTGAATGTCAAGATTTACAAATTGTAACAGTGACTACTATTCAAATACGGTCAATGCTGGTGAAAGCCATTTTCTGTTACCTCTAGATTGTGATCCCGTATTTTCACTGCATCCTACCACTTCATCTGTGCGGTAAAAGCAAAGCAAGCAGCTTATAGAAAACGAAATCAACGTTACTGGCTTGAATTGCACTCCTTTATGCCAACCTCAAGAACATCTTCTCGAATTGCTTGTATACGAATCGCATCGTGCGATCTGTTTATACGTGCCGATGGTCGTCCACTGGCGAGAATGCCTCGTTAGTGACGGCAAGCCATCAACGGGTCTTATTGCAGCCTCTTGATCAAGTCCGAAGTTCGTCAACAATTGTTTGATAATGCAAACGTAGTCATTGTGAAGGACCGTTTAGCAAACAAGTGCGGTGTCGTGTGGTCATCATATGAGAATGTAGCGAGTATGCTATTTGAAAACAGATAAGTTCCTCGCATATCGGTCGCCAACATTTAAAGCAATAGAAAAGAACTTTACCACAATGATTAGTTCGGACCAGCTCCTCATATGTCACACCCCATCATGTCCGCTCAAGTACGCCAATAATTCTCCCTCCCTTCATCTTCCTTCCAATTTGTTAAAGATGGTCAAGCTCTGTTGTGCTATCGTTGGTGCAGCGGGCAATGCGTTTTCAGTGGACATTAACGATACTGAGTCGGTCGCGGCGTTGAAAAAGGGAATCAAGAAGAAGAATCCAAACACGATCAAGTGCGATGCCAACAGGTTGCAGCTCTTCCTAGCCAAGACGGAGGGCGGCGTGTGGATCGATGAGGCTGGTGCGGCTTCTGTGGCACTCGATGAACGTGGATACCCGCAAGGCTATGTGCAGATGAGAGCCACACTAGATCAAGAATCCCAAGCTTTTTGGCGATAATTTTCAACCGGGTGAAGGCCAAATACATATACTGGTGGTGGCTGACATTGGTGTAACTCGCTCGACCTTGTTGCAATATAAGCGTATGTGTTCTTGCCTCTGATTGTTGGATATGTTGTTGCTAATAATCCTGTGTAGAGCAGGATACAGACGGTGGAACATCAACGCTCAGTGCTTTGTACCTGTCATATTGGTTGTCATTAACATCATTATTTTGGCCTTCGGAGAGAATCACATCGACGAAAAAGGAGGTTTAATAACTTCTGCCGCTAGCGTATCATGTGTCAAATGATAGAAGTTAGCATAGATCTGAGCAATTTGGCAGCATTGCAAATCAAAGTTTGACAACAAGAACGAGGGAGTAAAGGACGAGACAACGTTACAAGCTATCCGACAAGAATTGATCGATTTGACCATCAAGAATTGACCGAGCGTACTTCGCTGTTTTTTTGCTATTGAGAAGCTCAGCGATATCCTCAAGAACAACAACTCTCACTGGGCAAATAGGAAAACAGAAGAAGAGGAAAGAGGTAACTTTATGAAAGCATAGTGTCTTTAACTTCTCAATCATCTTGATCGAGTGTGATAAAGAATAATTATTCATATAGTATCATGGCGTAGTTTCTTAAGCTATACCATGCTGGCAAGGAACTACAGAGGCGCTACTACCAGCGCAAACACGACGCAAGAAAGATACAATGACAAGAAATTTCTTTCTCACGAGATAACAAGCTCGTCCGATGTACAAAATCTACTAAAATGAATGTCAAGGTAAGTATTGACGTGTACAAATCCCCAGGTGCTCTTGGTGATCCAACTATTGATCATGCTTACGCCATTATTCCAGAGTGGAATCCACACGGTTCTCTCATCTTTGTCAGCTCCTAGTCTATCTGAAAGCACGATTGTGTGCATCAAAACGGGAGTATGAGTGAAATATATTGGTAGACTGGATGGCTCAGCAAAGAATGAGCAGCATCCCACATATTAAAGTTAAAGGATGAGCTATAAGTATACAGCTACGAGTTATGCATGTGATTTTTGTTAGAAGGTAGTGAATTTAATATTTGAGTGGGTCAATAATTTATTAATCTCATTTCTGGTAAATCGATGGAAAGTTACCGTAAGTTCAAAACGAACGTAGCGAATTAATAAAGTGCTGACGATTACCGTGACAATATCTTTCTATCGAAAAGCGCGACTATCAGCGCGCACGCGACGCTCGCTTGTCATCTACGACGATAATGGTAGAAAACACATGAAACATGGATTTTTATTTTCAGTTAGAAAGTAAATTAAATGCACTAACGCTCATATGCCAAATTTAAAAAAAAAAAACTAAAATATAAAATCAAAAAGAATTATTGAGTCATGTCTACATAGCCAAGCACACTGTTGCTTCATTAGCAACGCAACATGTACACTTATAGGCAACGTGCTTGCATACGAACTCGAAGGATTAGAAAGGTTTGATATTCAACCGAACAAATGGGGTAGTAGCTACCGTGTTAAAATTCGTGGTAGAACAAGCAGGACGGTCTCTGTTTAGCAACGTATCTCGTCAGATCAACAAGAGTTTAGTAGCAAAGCAGTACAATGTTTTGGTTATGAACCTTGAGTTGTTCTCGTTGCCTGACTACTGGCTGACCCCCAGCATCATTTTTACAATGGTAATCACACATAATCACATTTGAAAGAGGGTGCTGAGCTTTTGTTTTCAACAACAAGCTGGAATATTTACCTTAACTGCACTCGTTTGTTCTCCCCACAAACGAGTGCAATAAAGGTAAAACATATCTCTCGGGTGCAAACTTGTAAACAAATTTGATCCTGACGTAAATCGCTACTTTACTCAAATTTCGCTAATAGTCATGTATTCATTTACTTTACCACTACCATTAGCAAAGCTGATATTTAGAGAAAAGTGATCTCAAAATTCGTTTGATGAAGTTAGCTGACAAACTGAGCTATCCCGGCTCTGGGTGTAACCTTGAGGCGATCACTGCTCTTACGGTTTTCAGCTATCATCACGACCTTGCTCTCGGATATAGCGAAGCTGTTATCCCTAATATTAACGGCAAACAGAAGCATGTGTTCAATTTTCCAACGGTCAACAGCAAGTGCTTCTTTCCATTGTATATTTTGGCGTACAGTTCAGAGCCCTAGGAAGGATCCTCGAAGGTCTCAAGCTCAAACGAAGGAGACATTCACCACCGTTCAATCAAGTGGAGTAAATATTCATTGATTTAATTTAAAAGTTTACAGCCCATTGCCCTACTGCAGCTCGATGAAGTTGAAGACTGTTTCTTACTTGATATTAACGTATTTAAGAAATATGTAGCTTCTAGAATGCTTAATGCATTCATAGAATGGACTAGGGTAACGAAACAATGGATATTCAATCCATCGAGCGTCATGCTCTTCTCATCAAGAGTACCGATATACTTCAATATAATGAAATGGTGCTCGTTGAGACGCCAAGACCGATTAAAACAGTTAGTGCGAGCTTGTGAATATCGAAACCCTCCCAGTTGAGCAAACTATTCACCAACGACAATATGATTGCTAATAATTAATCAGGAATGCTGACCAGTACATCGATCATTTCATCGTTTGTCCATCCTTGAGCCTACTGCGACTCAACACGAGAGAATACTGTCTTCACAAACGAGCATATTCTTGTGCCTGTAACAGTAGCTGATAGCGTTACCGGGTAGGTGCGTTGTTTGTTAATGATGTTCCATAGATGCTACTAACGAATATGTTCAATTTACTTGGTGAGGTACCCATGAAGATACTATTATGGGTTGTTTTAAGTTGTGGGCTCCGGGTAATGTACACAACCTAATCCGAAGCAATCCGAACCGCGCTTTAGTATTGTTTTTACGATTTATGTTTAAAGGTAATTTTGTTATGTAGAATGAGTGGTTACGGAAAGAAGAGAAAGTTAAGCCCGAATAAATAAATCACCTCAAAATTTCTTTACTTCCCTGCAAGAGTCTTCGCTTCGGTTCCTCTGCTCGACGACCTTTCAACTTCTCTTGCTTTAAGCTCCTTAACGTCCACTCAGAACTTTAGCAGGTTATAAGCCCAACCCCCGCGACCTGTACCCAAGGCACATCGCCCAAGATTCTCATTGACAAGCTCAACGGGAACAACTATGCAATTTGGGGCCGTTACATGCATGGCGTATTCCTGACTAAGTCCGCGTGGCACGTCGTTGAGTTTACGACGTTAAATCAGCTCAAGTGGTAATATCGCGCGACATCACTTTTTATGAATCAGTGTTTGAACTCTGACCGAAACCACCACAAGAAGTTGTTGATAACACTGCGCTGGACTTTGGTTTGATGGATTTTATCGATCAGCATCGAATCATTGAGCACAGACAAGCTGGAAAACGAAAAAGCCTGGTGGTTCTCCATGAACAAGACATTCAACGGACTGGTCCAACTCGTCACAAGCTGGGCCAGAAGAAGCAAGTGCGCAGGATGACTACGACACATACTCGGCCAAACGACGACCCAGCATCAGAATAAATGAAGAAGAGCGCAAACGCAGGGACAACGATGATAAATCTGATGCCACACCTCGAGTCTTCTGGTGAGCGAGTGCTAATGTGATCGAAGGATCAGGCTCTTTTGAGCTTACAACATTCGAGAAAGCTGTTAATGGACCGGATCAAAAGCATTGACGCAATGCAATTTGTGCTAAACTATCGTCGAGGAAACTTCGTGGCGTGTTCGCGTGACCAAATTGACAGCTGGACAACACATCGTTGGCACCAAACAGGTGTTAAAGATCAAGCGAAAGCGGATGGATCGATCGAAAAATACAAGGCGCGTCTCGTGGCGAGACGGCTCAAGCCGGACTATGGTATTGATTAGACGGAGACGTTCGCATGAGAAGAACGTGACACTTCGCATGGTGATTGCAATCACTAAGTGCTTTAAATGGACAGATCGACTGGACTGAATGACTGCTTTTCTGTACGGTGAAATGAAGTAAAAGGTGGATTGCGCTGCCCCTCAAGGTAAAGACTTTGATGAGGGCGTTGAATGCTTTGAGCTGGTGAAGGCAATTTAAGAACTCAAGAAAATTTCAAGAGTATGAAAAGAAACTTTTCATGAGCTTGTCTACTCTATAAAATTTTGAGAGTTGAACTTTTGACCCGTGCCTTAATCCTTGAGACTTCAGATGGAGTGTGTGTGCTGCTACTGGTTCACGTGGATGATGTATTGGCGACCGGCAGCTCGAAATATCGATGGCGCTAACGAGATGTGAATTGGAAGGATGCTTCAAGATGAATGATAGCGGCAAGTGTGCTTTGGCGTCGTGCATCGAGCTGGTTGACAACGACGACGGCAGCGTGATGATGTGTCAGCGACGCTACATTGACGATGTACTGAATCGTTTCGGTATGAACAACTGCAGAGCCGTCATTAGCCCAACGAATAATAATACTCGACTTGTTCCAAGCAATGCAACACGCCGCATTCGCGAAGCAGTGGGCGCATTGATCCACTTGATGATTGCAACTCGGCCGGACATTGCTTTCGCTGTGGGCTGTGTTTCGCGCTTTATAGATATCTTCAATTTTAGCACTGGATGACAGTCAAGCGTTTATTACCAAGGAACCAAGTCGCACGGCATTTGCTTTAAGGCTAAATACAAGGTGGACTTCTGTGGCCACCCGGATGCAGACTGGGCAGGGGACCATGCACACCGGAAATCGACTTCGGGATATGTATTCATTTTTATGGGTGCTCCGGTTACTTGAGGTAGCAAGTAGCAATCAAATGTGTTGCTATCAACAAGTGAAGCAATACATTGCGCTAAGTTTAGCAATATAAGAAGGCTAGTGTTGTTCTTCAATTGTTGCGCGAAATGATGGATGCTGCAGGCTATGAAAGCGGACCCGAGCTCAAGATTATGGAGGACAATCAGTCATGCATCAAGATGACGAAAAACACAGAAAATCATGGCCGTGCCAAGCACATCGACATTATTTACCATCACATCCGTGATGAAGTCATGGAAATAAGGTCAAGCTAGATTATTGTTAAACTTCAAAGATGTTGGCGGCAATCATGACCAAGGGTCGACCAAGACCGCGTCATATGGAGTTGACGAGATCACTTGGCATACTCGCGTGTTCGCGTTGAAGAGGCGCATCATAGCTTATTTTGGGTTGTGGGCTTGAGGTAATAAACACAACCTAACCCAAACCAATTCGAACCGCGGTTCAAATTGATTTTTATTTTTATAGTTAAAAGTAATGTCGTTATGTAGAATGAATGGTTACGGAAAAAATAGAAAGTTAAGCCCCAACAAATTAACCACCGTCAGATTTCCTTTCATCACCGCAAGAGCCTTCACTTCGGTTCCTCCGCTCGACGAATTTTCAACCTCGCTTCCGATAAGCTTCTTCACGTCCGCTCAGAACTTTAACAGGTACATCTGTAAAATGTCAATGTTTTGATAGAAGATCTCAGCGATAACGGTTTGAAAGGCATAAAATTCCCAGGTGTCAATCTATGTAAGGTCTACAAGATGTCTGATGTGGAGGGTTGTATCAAACAAGGAATATATGCCAACTTCTTTGGCTTTGAAAGCAATCTCGGCTTTGGAAAGTAAAGGTCTGATTTTGGGAGGTTAAAGCATCTGCTTGATCATGTACGGCTTCATTTCTGGTCGTTACAACATCATCTTTGTTAAGTAGGATTTGTTTGCTATCATCGGTACCGACAACATCAAGCTATATTAACAAGAATTGCAGCTAGATGTGCATTGCTTCACCTGACATGAAAATGCTCGGTACTAGCGACCATGTAATACCAGCTACGATTAATATCTTACAGCGCTTAATATGCGATGACAACATGAAATGAGTGTGTGGTCTTGGTAAGGGTCTTTTCCCTTACGAGTTCATTACTGCATACAATGCACTAATTGCAGCTTTTGACAGCAAGCTCCGAAGAACAAATATGATTAACGATGACTACGAACGAGTAAAGTTCGTGTGGGAGTAAAAGGAGATGAAATCGATCAGAGACCGCACAACAACCTCGACAAAGTCTCATTATCAAGGCTGACAAGGCTCAACGATAATCTTTAAAGGGTGTCGCTACCTCGCCTCCCGGAAAATATCATGTATCAGATTTGCTTCAGTAATCTCCAGTTTCCGGAAAACAAGCCGGCGAACGCATCCCATTTTTCCAGCTGATGGTAGAGTACAAAAACTGGATGGCTAAGACAAAACAAATTTTGGTGTGACACTCGAGCACTCGAATACTTGCAGCACGAGCAAATGTATCTATGTGATCTATGCTACCGCCAACTGAACGCTGACACCGCTGAACGTATCAGTAATAAGCCTGTAACATCGACGGCAACGTCTTGATCAGATGTGCGAAGTACGTAAAGATATGTCCTTCGGGGAACTTCAATACAAGAATTTGCGTGAATATAATTCGGAGGGACTAGTTCATTCTATTGATCGAGAGAAGAGGGATATCTACGTGAAAATAGCGGCCAACATCGCCGGAGCTTCATTCGTTAAATGCTACTCTAAGCGTAATGAGAACAAGCTTCGCGGTGGTAAGGTCTGTAGAAAATGTCGGACACTCAGCTAAAGTCTGTATTCTTTTGGCCTTTGCGTGTGGCTGATTGACTACCGTTGAAGCGTATGAAGGTATCATCGACGACATCAGAGCTGATAAGACATCTGGCTTTCTCGAATGCTAAATTCGTACTCAAGACCTTTTAAAATAGTACTTCAGTGATAAACCCCAATTTTTAAGAATTTACTAATCGATTGTACCGACGAGAGTGTTATTGGTGAACATGGGTCCGATCGCAATGAGGCGCGCAAGTAAAGCTGCGCAAATTAAGCTCGCAAGTTGATTGGTAGCTTACTTAGTGAAACATACTTCATCTACACTTCTTTGCTCATATTATACCTTACTTCTGGTATGAAGATTACCAAGACTTACGATTTTGTCAAGACCAGATTGCATGAGGCTTGTATGGAGGCTATATCAAACGCGCAGCGAGAGGAGATATTGGTAGGTCTAGGGCTATGATTGCCGTTGATAAAATGGTAAACATCAGTGGTTTTGGTCGATTTGAAATGAACATAAGGAGCCGAGCGACAAAGCACTTGCGAACACAATTGAACATTATGTATTCCATGGTTTGGAAAGCTTAATGATTCGTGTGAGTTTGTCATGTCGCCTTAATAACAAAAATCGAATTGATTTGTTAATTGCTATCGATTAGCTCACTAATCCACGTATGCTTTAGTCCTACTATGACTACATAAACTTCTTCTTTGATCGCTCAATTCTAGTATCAGGTGATGAACAGTGATCACTTTCAGCTGTGGGAATCCGTTTCAAGATTGTATCGAGCCTGGGCTATGTGACCACTTCAGAAAACATATAAATGATTGGATTTCAAGCGACTACAACATTGAGTTGGTTAAGTATGATCGCCGTACTTCTGGTTTGTTTAAAGATAAAAGGTCAGGTGATGATATTGTATATTTGCTATCTAAATGACAAATTTTAAGAGGTAAATGGGGTATTTTGCAGGAAGGCTGTAAGAAAACCTGTGTTCTTCATCCTGATTGGTATGAAACTGTTGTACAGAACTACAAAGTATAAACAAAGGCCAAATCGATCATTACCGATACTCAAACCAAAACAGTGCTCGATTACTTCGATGACAAATGTCAAGTATTTGCAGATGGTATCACTTAATATATAGACAACTACCTGCATGAAACATTTCTATACTATATGGTGCTTTCGATCAGCTTCTGTATCATTATGCTATGACCCCAAATTCGGCATTATCGGGGTTCAAGCTCTTTCCTTGATGTAAAGGAGTTAAAGTTTAAAACAAGAAAATATTGTCAATGGCTTCAACATAGCTTCGCGTATACCCCAACTCTTGGCATAGAGCTTGACTTTTGGGTGAAGCGACCAAATTTTGACTGCCATCAAATTCATCTCAATGTTGAGCTACGCGATTTTCACGTCAAAACTATATTTACTGCGCATAAACACTACAACAACGATTCTTGTGTTCATGGTTGAATGAGAAAAGTCGTGCAATTAAACAGTAACATAAAGCAAAAACTAACTATAGTACCTTCCAGCTAATGCAAAACTAACTATATTACCTATCAAAAATACGATAGCACGTTTCCCCACTCAATTGGTATCATCCCAAATGAAGCTCAAGGTAAAGTACAAAGGTAAAAAGCGGATCTGAGTCATAATATATGAAATCCGGTGAGATCGAGTAGAAATTTCAGATCAGACCAAGCGTATGATACACACTTGATATAAAAGCGTTGAAATTGATCGCTACCGAGTTTAAATCCGTTAAAATACGGTCATTCTTTCTACATGGCACCAAATGTTCTTAAATTTGCTTAGACATAAACCACAGATGCTACTATTAGGCGAGGTGATACTTATGAGGCGGAGAAGATCATGGTACACAAGAAGACGCGATAGGGTAAGCTGAATTGGTAATGAGTCTGATTTATAAGAGCCTCGCGATAACTTGCGCCTGATCAATCAAAACCGGATGTCATTTTTAAGAAGGCGACTTGGAAGATAAAAGAGCCCAGCTAGTTTGATAATATATTAAATGGAGACATCCTTTTAAGCACCGACTCATATGCCTTTCTAACTTACCTTTCCACCATGACTCAGAGTGAGCAAAAAACGACAGAAGCTTTTTGATAGCGCTCAGCGTCGGGTTCGACTAGCTAAAGCGAAGCTTAAGCTGTAGGAAGGCGATTCGTGGGATTCTGATATCTCGGATGGAATTACAGCTGTTGCCACGAAAGCAACTGAATCAATTTAGACAGACTCAATGTTCGAGCCATCTAAGGCATCCTGAATGATAGATATACCCAGTCAAATCCTAAGCTATAAAGTGCCCCGGAAGTAAATATTAAAGCGATGGTAGTCGACAGTGGCGTCGAAACAAAATCTTGAGTAATTGATGTAGGTGTATCAGCAAAGTCCCTAGCAATTAGTTTTTATCCATGATACTCATCATGAATGATGCATTGATGCTCCTAAAAATATAGAAAAATGTATTTGCGAATATGACATTACCGCTGAGATTGAACAACAGAAGCGATCAAAACAAGCGGTTGCGTTAAATGTATGAGATTTATTCGATTCTTGTAGGCTGGAACATCCATTGACGACAACTTGATGTCTATATGATTCTAAGCCAGGTTCAAAAGTCGATACCGGGATCGTGCGAAGTCTGTCCTGTGTGAGGATATCTCTCTGAGATTGTTCTTTAACTCTTGCAAGTAGAGTGAAAGACGCGTCCTGTTTCTCTTCTTCCTGAGTGCCTCTTTTCGCGTGTGGTGACTGCTTTTAATTGACTTATGTCTTGTAGATCAGTACTAATGTAAGCTTCCTTCCAGTGTTAATTCTTCATGCTAAAAAATTATTTGTGCGCGCTGTATCCAGAGCGTTGTCATTAGTAAGAATGGAGAGAATCTCCTGCTCTGGGTAAGAGAGGCCGAAATGGCTATGGCATTCGCCATGCTTCAGAACGAGCAGCAGCGCGTGGCGCTAGCTATCTGGAGTCAAGTGCAAGAATGGGCTTTACGTGCGGTGCTTTGGTTGAAGATCCGTCCCCCTCCTGGACCGTCAGCTTTTGCGAATGATCTCGCCAGCTAACCAAGCACATCGCGTGCAATCGCGTTTCCTTGTCACCCGTCAGGTCAAGAAGGCGTTGGTGTTTTTTTCCAAGAATCATGAACTCTCGTTGCCGGGATGGCAGCCGATCCTCTTCCCGAGGCGGTCGCAGTGATCGTCTTCATGGAGGGCCCCCGCACTGGCGTGGTCAGAATGGATGTCTTCCGTGTGCATCCGTCTTCTTTCTAAAGAATCGGTGAACGTGGCATTGGATGCCGAATTCAAATTCAATCCGGCACGTCTTGGCTGAAATGCACAATTCAGAGCTCGTCAAGCGGGCCTGAGCCATTGGATCTCAGCTATGCTGAGAAAGAGGAGGGTGAGCTCCGACTTACCGGGCAGTTTTAAAACACCTGATGGTGCTTTGTCTTTGAAGACACGTCACCTTCAGACTGGATTGGATGCGGCCTAGCGGTCGGGCTGCTCTTGCTGTGCCAAATAGAAAGGTAGTTTATCTTCGGATAAGCTGCTGTTTCCTTAGGCGTTGAACAACCGGCTCAGAACTGGAGCGGACAAGGGGAATCCGACTGTTTAATTAAAACAAAGCATTGTGATGGCCGGAGACGGTGTTGACACAATGTGATTTCTGCCCAGTGCTCTGAATGTCAAAGTGAAGAAATTCAACCAAGCGCGCTGCGCAAGACGCGTAAAGGTTCATCAAACCGACGTTCCGCTTCTCACCAGTCTGATTTGTCGCCAAGAAATAGAGCACCCAGTAGGCACGAAGCGCCCTGCTGGATAAGAGCTGAGTTCTGTTGAACCTCGAAGTGGTAGAGGTCAGCATGGTCCAGCTTGGAAGAGCTCAATGCTCTTGAACACGGAACGTGTATGCAAGCCGAACTTGCTGGTCGTGATAGCGACCGAGGAAGGCGTTAAAAATTTATCGACTCCGGAGCGTCGGGCAATTAGCTCGAGGCTCCACGATAGAAGGAATTAAGCTGTATGCTGAGGCGCTGAAAGCGCTGTTGAGTGACATCGTCACTGTTCGCTTATCGATGGGGCCTTGTGTCACTGTGCCAAGGGTCCGCGTGAACATCGGTAAAAAATCCTTGACTTTTATAGCGTGGAACGCTGCTTAGTCTTAGACTTGGATGCAAGGTATGACCTGATCCTTGGCAAGGCATGGTAGGATCACCATGAGCCATCGATCGATTGGGGTGAACGGGGTTACACGTACCTTTGTATGAAAGGGCAAATCACACTAAATGGTGTGACCGTGGAAAGATGCGGATCACACAAGTTATTGTAATCGCACCTTGGTGTGGCTACACCGCAGTAAGAAGCCACTACGTGGCAGGACTGCCACGTAGCTGTGCATTTTAATTAGTAGTTTTGTGTTTTAATTGGGTTTTAGATTTAGCTCTGCCGCAAATAAAACAATCGCCTACAGTTTCAGTTTTGAGCGGAAGAGTACATTTGCCCTGGGATAAGGTTTTGGGTACTCTTGGACGTAGCGGATTGCGGTCCGCTATACTCGTACGGGTTCTAGTATAGAACGTCAGGTTGGTGACCTTGGTAAGCTTCCTCTAAGCAAAGAGCTACGGCAGCCCCGCTGCAGTATTGTACAAGATTATCGTGAAAGATGTAGTAATAGTACATTTTTGTGTAGCTGTAATTGCGTAGCGCTCCCAGTCCTCATACTACCCAGGTCGTGAGTACTCAATTTTGCCGAAACATCTTAAACAATAAGGTCTTCTCTTCACATTCCAATTTGGGGTATCTCGGTTGTTGCGTTCTGCTTATGATCGTCTATTTTGTTGTCTGGGGTGTTGCGTTTCTTGTACTATGGGGTCCTGCGTTAGCCCTGCATTCTTTCTATCAACTGTCATTTCAGACGAGCGAAGGGACGAAGAGCTAGACTTCTTGGACGTGCGTTACTATTTCCAGCCCTTACCAAGGTCTTCAAGATCGTCATGCTGGAGGATCCATTGGAAACATCGCAAAATAGAAACTTAGAGATTCTACATTTAGGCTCCGACAGTTAGTACTGATCTACCGGAGTTTTGCTGGATGACCTACACGAATCATTTATCATTCGATAGCAATCTGGTAAGTTACTTGATGCACCCATCCAAAGTGTCTGAAACTTGCTTACCCAGAAACACAACTGCTGATAAAAGTAAACATCCATTTATTTATGTGTATAAATACGCGGATTTATCAATAAAAGCCATGGTAACCATTGAGCCATCAACTTTACTCTAGGCATGAACCGCACGCTATCCGGCAAAAGCGCGAAGCTTTCGAAGCAACGTCAATCTAATAAGCCCACGCAAGATCCCTCACCATCTTCTCCAACTACGTCACTCCGTCGCTCGACTCGGTATTCTTCTTCTTCAATAAACTTGGCACGAAACTCTGAACCTAATAGTCAACCGAAAGTAGAAACCAAAAAACTCGCTTCTGAGGCTAGCAACCGTGAAGCCGACGATGACGACGTCAAGCTTACTGACTACGAGCGCAGACGTCGTGAGAATATTCAGCGTAATTTAGCTTTCATGCAGCAAATGGGCGTATCGACAGCAAAAATACAAGCCAGGACGGCGGTCGGAATTGACCGTAATAGTACAGACAAACGGCATGACTTAGCATCAAAACGAGCGTATCAAGCAGCTTTAAAAGCTGAACGAAGATTGCAACCGATCCGGAAATCGAGACGCTTAGAAGGCAAACAGGTCGAGGTAGAACCCATTGACACTATTGATCAATTGGATCAAATGACCAAGACCCGTGTTCCTCGTGAATCACGACGTAGCAATCTTCATGTGATAGATGCAGTTGATAGTGAGAGTAAAGCATTTCTTGGTACCATTGTTGATGAGTATGAACAAGAAGAGCTAGAGGAGGACACGCTATTAGATGATGACGATGGTTTGGACTACACGTTGGCAGATGAAGATATCATCAAAGCTGTACAAGAACGAATTTATTCCATTGCTTTCTTGCCCCGAGGTGATCGTGTTGTAGTCGCTTGTGGGGATAAATTAGGTCATATTGCTTTGTGGACACCTAGCGAAGCTATCAAGACGTTGTCACCTTCTCCATTGGTGGTCTATCAACCTCACAGAACCCCTGTAACTCAATTAATATTCCCCGACGCATCAACCTTGATTTCAAGCAGTTTTGATGGAAGTGTTCGGGAGTTTGACTTGCGTGCTGCTAAATCATCGATTGTGTTCGAAACAAGTGATGATGCCGGAATTTCGTCGTTGGTGGCAGCTAGCACAGCGAGTTGTTACTATGCCAGTTGCGACGATGGAAGTGTGCGATTTATTGATCGACGCGCGTCCAAAGTACAGAGTTCACGCTATCAGCTGCACGAAAAAAAGATTAACACGGTACATCAACATCCAAGCGTAGATTTGTACGTTCTGTAAGGTGTGTGTGACTACCGCTTTCTTACATGTGTCGTTGGTTGTAGTTGCGTTGCGACGGCTTCGTTGGACCGTACAGTGTGTCTATGGGATGCTCGTCAATTGTCGACGCAAAAAACCAAGCCCCTTGTGACATTGCCACATCACCGAAGTGTCAATTGCGCATACTTTTCTCCGCGTGATGGTGACTGGCTCGTGACTGTTGGCCAAGACTCGTACATTGACATGTTTGATACGTCCAGTCTTGCAAAGCAAAAGGTTTCAGAAAAGGCTGTTGTTTCAGTGCCAGACCCGATTCGTGTCCGACATAATAATCTAACCGGTCGATGGCTAACAAAACTTCACGCGGCGTGGGACCCCAAAAGACCAAATCAATTTGTAATTGGATGTATGGAGCAGCCGCGGCGCGTTCAAATCTTTCGTGCTGGTCGCCGTCGTTGCGTGCGCGAGTTAAAGAGCGAGAATTTTGCCTCAGTGCACTCGATTAATGTGTTCCATCCTCATCTCGAATTAATCGCGGGTGGCAATTCATCCGGTCGTCTTGCATTGTGGCGAGGTAAGAGGGTGACCGTAGAATAGATCGAGACTTCAATGCATTGTCGAAAATCGAAATATACTCATTATTGCGGAAACAAAATGTCAAGCACTATCTCGACATACCTCGAGGTAAGTTCAAGATTCATGAGACTCTTTAATATTAATGTATCTTTCTTTGTTGTAAGTTCTGTCATCTTGCAGACTTAATTATGTGAGCATTGATGCTATTTTGTTCTCTTGTAAATCATTTCTCGTATTCAATAATCAGTAAGAACGCGACCAACACGTGACTAGACTCTCGCAAGAGTGTTCAAACCTTTCTTTCGAAGCTCCGTGTGTTTCGACTGTACCGTTTCGAAATGAGCAAGTAGCGCATTCACATCAACGCGAGAAGTAGTCGAAGCTAGGACATTATCACTTGAGCTCACCACTGTCTCTTTATCCTTTTGAAGCCCACGAACGTTGTTGATCAAATCCATTCGGCCGATAGTAGTAGCCATGCTCGTGACACTTGCAAGTCGATCTCGTAAGACACGAAAAGCAGCACTTTGTGGTAACAACATTAATAGCCCATATAAACTTTTCACTAAGTCGGTATGAAACTTTTCGTGGATCTCAAGGAGCTGAAGACGCATGTGAATAAAAATGGGCGACTCGAGCAACTGCACGAGTTTGTCAATTTGCATGAGAAAGCCGACAGAAGCATCGATTTCGGCAAATTTACTGATCAACGCTGCCGACAGCGAGTACGATTGGGCCAGCAAGCATAAACTGTAAGCAGCAACGGGATTATGACACCATGATTGGAATAGAGCTGTAAATACGGCAATATCATCATCGGACGCACGAGGTTGAAAACTACGACGTAGGATATCACGAAGATGTTCGAGCTCATTTGCAGTCAATAGAATGAGGTTTAGTGTCTGTACCATCACTGCAGCAAATTCACTGTCAGAGTGACTATCGAGATAGATCGCTTCGGTGCCTAAAACCTTAGCAAAAATGAGATATATACTCTTGGAATCCAATAACACACATAATTTTCGAACAATCATACTTCCACGCAGTTCAAGCAAACGTCGATCTTGTGCGAAAAGCAACAAGATGGCGTTAAGAACCTTTTCAAACTCAACTTTGTTCAGCGAAATACGCGCCAAAACTTCCAAATCCAGCAACACAACGCTGTCGGATGTGTCAGACAACGTTCGAAGTAACGCCGGTAACAATTGACCGATATGGGCAGACAATTGATTCGGATACTTTTCAAGTAGCATTGAAATCCAGCGCAATGCTGCCATTCGAGTCGGAACGTGGTCACTACTCAATTCTGTCGTGAGTTTTTGCATCAAAGGTAAAAGTTCCACGTTTCCGGTTGTAGACTTGACAAGCTGTAACAAATCGTCATTCGCGCGCTCTGCTACTTGTCTAATCTCGTGCTCAGCATCCGAGATACAATGCATGATCGCAGCTAACAAATTAGCATAAAACTCAACGAGTTTCTCACGACCCAAGTTTACAAACTCATGTACCCAACTCACAGCTGTAAGTCGATTGAATCTCTCTTTGCTATTACACTGTCCCACAAGAATATCAACCATTCGTCCAAACTCAACATCTTCGGTTTGTTTAATCTCTCTTAAAAACTCGGCCAATGCGCTGTCTGCAGCCTGTCGAATCTCTCGATTTCCATCACTTAACATGTTGAACAATCCATCAAGAAACTCCGGAAGCCAGTCCAACATGTCAATGTCTGGGACTGAATCCAAGACTGTGATCCATCCTACTAATAACTGTCGAATGTACGGATTTGTCATGCGAATGTACTTGTGAAGTAACGGAATAAACATATCGACGTCAAAGTATTCACTTTCTGTCACAATATCTTTTACGAGTCGATCCAATAAATTCGCCCCATTCTTCACATCCACATCCACGTCAGCAAACAATTTGCACAATCCATCAAATATTTGATTAAAATATTGCAAAATATGACCTCGAGCCACTTTAGCAATATTGTACAAACTTTCACATGCATAATAGCGTACACGACTCTCAGGATCGTCAAAGCAGTGCAATACTGGAGGCAGTAATTTATCCAAATACAAGTGAGCGTCGTGCATGAGACCAATAGCTGTAGCTGCGAGCCCAATCAATCCGCCTTTTCGATGATTTGCATTAGTTGAGCACGCAAAATCATGTCCTAAAAGCTCAATTATTGCAGGAATGCGTTGACGACTAGGATTGTTACTCATTGCAGTTTGTGAGTTCGTAGCACTTTCACTGTCAGTTCCGGATGTAAGAATATCAGAGGCATCTGGATTGAGTTGCATCTGATGCTGCTGATGAAATTCGATTGATGCAGCATTTTCTTGCAATTGCTTGATGAGATTCTCGAGTTCCATGGCCGCACCTTTGCGTTTGTCATACGAACGATCACCCAGATTACGCATAAGATTTGGTGATAAAGGAAGATGGACTGGATAATCATTAGCATCAGGTGTTTCACCACCTCCTAAACTGAATGGTATAGCGGCGGCAGCAGCTGCAGCGGCTTGTGTTAGCGCCGACTGTGGCAACATTGGTAGAGAATCTGTCGGGTAGCTAGTGCTCATTGTTTTGATGATTTAGTAAGTGAAGTTTCAAAGGTCGATCTATAACATGGTGTGGATGACATAATGTATTTCATGGGAACTCTGTGATTGTATAGCGATGAGGCTTGTGACGCCAGTTGGTATCACAAGAGGTACGCAAACATGATCTTGTATAAAGCAACAGTATACAACAGCCGCATTTATTCCACTCGCAGATATATTCTTCATATTTACAGTATACAGTATCATAGGTGAAGTCATATGCCGTATCTGTAAAATAGCACATATTATCTGCGTAACCCTTCGCCAATATTTGAAACCGAGTCGACAAACAACAAGCAGCAATATTATTATGCTATTTACATAACAACGAGAATGAAAGAACGCCAACTTCAATACAATGATATACAATCGAAAAGCACACCCACAACTATCACGTAACGTACAGACGTGAGGCCTATAACCATTGTCACGCAATAAAATATTCCTATTTCTTGTGCTATTCGGTGTACTAATCTCATTTCTTTTACAAGCCCCGTATCTTCTACTTGTGCCAAAATTGCTAGACACAGCTTACTTCTCAACCGAAAACAATTGTTGCACAGCATCATTCCAAAGCTGCATGATGGACTAATAGGGCGTATTATCGCTTGATACATTTTTTACTGTTTGTAAGTGTTGCAGGTTAATTGCTACGCTAATGTTATCGTAAGTTCAGTCTTTGTAGTATTTAGTTAGTACATTACCCTATTTGGCACGCACCGCTTAAAGATTCTAACGTGAAATTGCTAGTTGCAAATTGAGCATGCCGATAGCAATCTATATAGCCGCTATTCCGGTGCTCACACCGATCTTAGAAAGAATGTGTCGCTGAATAGCTGGTTGGTTATTCGTGTTCAGCGTTCTTAAACCTTAGAATAGTTCTTATCAACTGCCAAGGAGAGACGATGATGTTTCACTATTCAAAGTGGGATGGTCTGGTAATGGCAGGTTATGCCCTAGGGACTGTGTAACGCGCGAGCGACGGGAGATCATCACATATTTAATTGATTACATTGATTTTTCACGATGACAATATTTGTTCAGCAAGTTGTCGCAACTACAAAAAGCTTTGTTTACAGTGGCGTGAACTTAATCTTAAATAGGCATCCAGCTACCTAACTCAAGCGACAGATTGCTCACACTTGACAGTATATGTGTGTCTTATCAAAGTGGCGTTCGTGATGTTTTACATTCTGCTTTTGTAACGGGTTTACACGTACCCTGGTAACAGGGGTGCGTATCATGCGAGATGTGCATGGTGTGACTGCACCCAAACAAGAATACGATATGTGGCTAGGTAGCCAGTAGTTATGCATGTATTTAAATTTTACAATATATATTTGGTATGTGGAGGAAAATCTAAACATCTAAATTAGGCGGCTTTGCCGCAGATAAAATAAAAATAAATCAGTTTTGAATTTAAACCGAAGAGTCAATTAGCCTTGGTTAAGGCTCTAACTACTCTAGGAGGTAGCGGGTTGCGATCCGCTACACTCGTATTGGTTCTTGTAAAGAATGCAAGGTCGGTGACCTAAAGTACGCTTCCTCAAGCGCTAAGCTTCGGCAGCCCCGCTGCAATTGGTAGCACTTGTATTCAATCTAAACCTGAGACGTTTAGACTGATCTCTGTGAGGATGGAGAAATTTTTTTCTTTGCCTCAGAGCATGCAAAACGGGCTTAACAAGCTGATGTCCTTGCTTGGCCCTGAGGGCGTGCAACACCTTTATAGCGCAAGATTCCAAGGCATTCGGTTACGAAAACGCGCCGCTAGAGCGCCTACTGCAGGATATGTCTGCATCATTTGCGTCTATGACGCCACTGTCGGTGACGAAGGATTTTCCCCACCCTAAGCCGCTCATGGTGAGCGTTAATGTCTTTGAGGGGAGGGATGGAGAGAATCTCCGGCTCTGGGTGAGAGAGGTCGGGATGGCCATCGCATCCGCCATGCTCCAGACCGAGCAACAGCGCGTAGCGCTAGCC
>NW_020189511.1:280876-280942 GCF_900000015.1 Plasmopara halstedii
CTTCTCAGTTTGCCGGCTACTACGCAAGTCAATTTCAGAAGAACCCAGCCTCCACGCAAGCCCCAA
>NW_020189511.1:281020-281471 GCF_900000015.1 Plasmopara halstedii
TTGGTGGCGGTGCCAGACACCATCGACGGAGTCGGTACAGCAACACTGTTCGTGGATCGTGTTTTCCGACAACACGGACTCCCAGAGTCGATTGTCTCTGATGGAGTCTCTCGTTTCACGGAAAAATTTTGGTCGACTATCTTCAAGGTGCTCGGCACCAGGTTGGATATGTCGATAGCAGATCATCCGCAGACCGATGGTCAAACGGAAAGGGTGAATCGCGTCATCGAAGGCGTTCTTCGCAGCGTCTGCGCTGAGACGCCGAGGCACTGGAGCGCCGTGTTGCCACTCGTAGACTTTGCGCTGAGTAATGCAGTGCATTCGTCTACCGGCTACATGCCGTTCTACGTGAACGGGCTGGTTCATCCTCGCGTGACGCCGCCATCCCATGGTTCAGGGCTTGGTGGGGGAGGAATAGCCAAACGGCTAGCTGATGTCAGCCCCCTCACCA
>NW_020189511.1:288074-288162 GCF_900000015.1 Plasmopara halstedii
CGGAATGAATTAGCATAATCTAACAAAATACCCACAATAACAAAGTATTCATTGTGCATCACATCGATGTAGTAGTGACAAATAGCGT
>NW_020189511.1:288172-328302 GCF_900000015.1 Plasmopara halstedii
GTAGCACTACACGTAGAGGCAAGGAAATAGCACCTAATCCGATGGAAATACCCCATTGACCAGCAGTTAACGGCTTGCAATTGAAAAATGATCCTGTGCACTGAATGATGACAAGTTGCATAAGGATCTGAAGAATGGTCACGTAGATATACACTCGGTTATCCATCAAACCTTCAAAGACATTTGGCTCATCGTGAATCTTCCGGCAATTGAGTTCATTAAACAGCTGCATCCACACAAACGTATTAAAAATGACAGTCATGTGCTGCGTGGGTTCATGCTTCATATTTTCGTCCAGATCCTGAAAGCGACCAGAAGGTACGTTAATAAATTTTTCGCCAACGAACGTAAGCAAGAGCAGGATCGTAAGCTGGTAGACGGATTGACCAATGATGTGCTTTGTCATGATCTTCGAAAGCAGTGGTTTCGTCTTTGGGTATGGTCGACGCTCCAGTAAAGCCTGCGTCGGAGATTCCGTGGCAAGGGCCAAGGAGGCGAAGGAGTCCATGATGAGATTGACCCATAAAAGTTGCACAGCAGTTAGCGGGGACTGCTCTAATATTACAGCGCCCAAGAAGGCTAAGCTGATTGCTACGACATTAACCGTGAGCTGAAACATCAGAAATTTGGCAATAGAGTCGTACACATTCCGACCCCATTTAATAGCACCCACTATAGACGTAAAGTTGTCATCCATCAAAATTATGTCGGATGCGTCCTTCGCCACTGCCGTTCCGCTTATACCCATTGCAAAGCCGACATTTGCTTTTTTAAGCGCAGGAGCGTCATTTGTACCATCGCCCGTGACAGCGACGACCTGTGGGCCGTATGGCATCAAGTTAGATTGCATCAATCCGGTCACAAGCGTATATTTATCCTTTGGAGACGAGCGCGCCATCACACGCAAAGACGGCCAGATCTTGTCAAATTCCGCCTGAATTATATTGCCACTTCCGTCTAGCACACGCATCCGAAATTCTTGCCCTTCAATTACCAATGAACCGTCGTTTGGTGTAATAATGCCACACTTTCCTGCAATTGATCGAGCAGTTATAATATTGTCCCCAGTCACCATCCGAACGACAATACCCGCGCGGTGGCAAAGTTTAATTGCGTCTGGTACTTCTTTACGCACAGGATCTTCAATCCCAACAATTGCAATGCACGTCAAATCTGTCTCAACCTCATCGTCTGGCCATCGACTAATATCTTCCGCTGATAACTCTACATCACGGTACGAAAGACAAAGCGTCCGAAAGCCTTGAGATGCAAATTTCTCGATAATCGACGTGCCAATGATCTCTTTTTGGTTTCCGTCGAGCGATGCAACTGAACCATCAAGACGCTTCATCTTATTGCATAGTCCTAGCACCACTTCAGTAGCCCCTTTAGTATAAATACGACACGATGTAGTTGAACGTTTGACTACTACCGACATGCGTTTCTTTTTGCTACTGAAGGTGAGCATGTGACCAACTTCAGTGCTAGTACGAACACTTGAATAGTCGACTCCGCAATCACGAACAAATTGCAGCAGTGCACACTCGGTTTTGTTGCCCGTATGCTCTGGGTGCCCTCCAGCAACTTTTGGAGGGAGAATTTCCGCCGTCGAGTTGACACACACACCGTTGCAAAAGACGTCACGCGTCGACTCCGACATTTCGTCTGTGGCTTGAGAAGCTGATGAAAACTCGTTACCACCAATCCAGACTTGCATGACGGTCATACGATTGGTAGTGAGAGTTCCTGTCTTGTCTGAGCATATAGTTGTGGCACTTCCCATTGTCTCACATGCATCCAAATGACGCACGAGATTATTATCTGTCAGCATCTTCTTGACGGAATAAGCTAATGAAATAGTGACAGCAAGTGGAAGTCCTTCTGGAATGGCAACCACAAGCACAGTGATTGCCACGATGAAGAACTGCAGGTAATCGCTGACGTATTTGGCCTTCCAGTCTTTCTTATCGTCTCCAGTAAAATTATCCACTGAGAATCGAATTGACATGATAATAAACACAAGTAGAGCTACCGTCGTACCCAGTTTCCCGATAAGAATTGTCAGACGATTAAGCTTTGCCTCGAGAGGTGATTGCGATTCTCCATTATCGTATTCTTCCTGCTGCTCGACGCTGCCATTAGCTGCCGTTGGACCGGGGTTCATCGGGGCGTCAGGTAATTTAACCTTGTTCTCGACTTCCTTCGCTTTGGCTTTTTCTTTATCCTTACCAAGGATAAGCTTCTTGATTATACCTGCTTGAGAGCTTTCACCAACGCAAATCACGAGCATCTTGCCCAGACCTTCCATTACTTTAGTTCCCGAAAGGAGAAAAGGGTTTTCGGTATTCTTTAACATCAAATCAGATTCGCCAGTCATAGCGGACTCATCCAGCTTGAGCTCTTTCTGGTCAAACACAATACCGTCGGCTGGCACAATATCGCCCAAGTCCACACGAACGATATCACCCACCACTAATCCAAACTTACTCACTTCCGCTGGAACTCCATTTCGAATCACTTTGATTTTTTCGTCCTCCTTGACAGCATTTAAAGCGCGAAACTGGGCTTCCTTCTGGTAATCATTGACAGCTGTCACCAATGTAACCACAAGAACAGCGAAAATGATACAGGCGCCTTCAATCCAGCCTGTATCTGGGTGATCACCTACAGTGATAGCTAAAATTACGGAAAGAACACCAGATATCGTCAGCACAATAATTGTCATGTCTTGAAACGCTTCCCACATAAGCTCTAAAAGCCCCTTCGGCTTCGGAGGCGGAATATAGTTTGACCCAAACATGTCTTCTCGTCGCCTTAAATCGGCGCTATCATTAGAGTTGAGTCCCTTTGTGATATCAACACCAAGTGACCCTGCAACGCCGGTGATGCCTCCTACTTTGGCCAGCTTTTCAGCTTGATGTTCATGTTGCGTTTCGATGAGTCCTATCAGGTCACTAGTGACAAGCTTGTATTTAACCTGCTCTGAGTGTATCATAGCCCCGCGCCCTAGTACCTGCTATCAGGTAAGACGTGGCCCGATCTCGAACAGTTGCGTCCGCTAGTTGCCGGTCCTGATATGTTTCGTGACGTGATCGCCTTCGTTTAGTCCGGCGGCCGGACGGTCACCTTTTCAGAAATGCCGAGTTGGGGCGGTGGTTACGGGCATGGCATGAGGTTGATAAAGCCATGCGTATTAATACAGCAAATTTAGCTAAGCACTTTAACCAATTATAGAAACTCCTTCTTGCAGACCCTTGGCCAACGGGCATCGCTATTCTCTTCTCTTTTGTAGTCGGATAAGGTAAGCAACAATGACCGAATGCATCAAACGTATCATTCGATCCTTTATGCTGAAAAGTTTTCTTGCACAATAAAGCAAGTGCGCTTGTATCTTTACTACATGGAGTAGAGATCACGATAACCCCTGAGCTAAAATAAGTAATACATTTAGTTGGATTTCACTTTTAGAATGCAAAGTAAATAGTATTCAATAACTTCTACTATTTACTGGTTTACTTACTTTAATCGTCGCGCACCAACCATCCTATACTGTTTTTCTACTCGCTTTTTCATCATGTCACCGAAGAAAGCCAAGAAGCGCAAGGTTGCCACTGATGATCACCTTACTGTCACGAAATTGAAAGTGCATCGTTGCCGTTTTGTGGATTGGATGCCATCGGCCATTCACGCACTCAGCTTTAACGCCAGCGGTGATCAGCTCGCGGTAGCACGCGCTACAGGTGACGTGGAAATTTGGAGCGTGCACAATAAATGGCACCTCAAGTACGTCTTAGCCGGATCGGCTCAAAGCCAGATTTCAGCTCTGTGCTGGGCTCCAATTAGTGATCGGCTCTTCGCGTCATCGCTAGACGGATCGCTGTGGGAGCTGGACTTACAGTCTCTTCTTCGAAAGAACGTGACAGATTCAAACGGTGGTTCTATTTGGTGTATGGTCATTGACAGTGAGTCGCAGCAACTGGCTGTAGGTTGCGAAGATGGCCGTATTCGTCTTTTCTCGTTTGCGGGCGGTCAGCTTTACTTCACCAAGAGCTTCCTGACCACAGGCAGCCGTATCGTATCGTTGGCCTGGCACTCACATGCACATAAAATATTTTCGGGTTGTGAAAAAGGTGTAATTTACTGCTGGAATGCTGTGACCGGCCGTAACGAGTCAAGGATTACTCTCGAGACCTTGGCTAAGCAAAAGTTAGTCGTATGGTCCCTTGTGGTTCTAGACGACCTAACTCTGGTGAGTGGTGACTCAGCTGGTAGCTTAAGCTTTTGGAATGCACCCACCGGTACCTTACTGCAAAAGTTTTCACATCTTACGGCCGATATTTTGGCAATCTGTGTGAGTCGAAACAATGATACGCTCTTCGCCTCAGGTGTGGACAATCAAGTCGTCGAGTTTCGTCGCTCAGTGGTCGAGAGTGGGACTGCAACTTGGGCTTACTCTTACAGCCATCGTGGGCATAGTCACGATGTCCGTGCTCTTGCTCTATCGCATAAAGCTAAATCAGTGCTTGTTTCAGGCGGTATTGATACGCAACTTGTATGGTACCGTGGCAACAAATTTGGTGCTAGCCGTCCAGCCAAAATTGCGTCGATGACGTATCCAAAATCAATCGCGTTGGCGAACGAGAAGCGTTTGTTAATGGTGCAAAAATCGACGTCATTGGAATTCTGGCGTTTAGCCATACAGTCAGCTGCGACTGGCACTATCACTCATCACGAGTTGCTATTGGAATTAAACGTAGGCAAAGATCTAAATTTGACCTGCTCAGCTTTGGCTATAAATGCCAATTTCGTGGCCTGTTCGAACTCGAAGGAACTGAAACTTTTTAAATTGAATGCTGACGAAGATTATAAGCCTCAGAAAGTCACGACTCTGCCGAAAAGTGTGCTGGGTCCAGCTCGCGTGTTAGCCTTCTCGCCAGACTCCACCCGTTTGGTCATTGCATCGTCTTCGCACAAATTATGCGTTTTAGATTTGGCAAAAATGGAGATTTTGAAAACTTTTGAGGTTGCTGGCTTATCTAAACTGGAAGGTGTCACTTCTCACTTACCGTCTCCAGTTGTTTCGCTAAGTATCTCCTCTGACGGACAATGGCTTGCCGCTGGCGATGCGTCAAACACGATCGTTGTTTACAATTTAGATTCGATGCAATTTTACTGCCAACTTCCTTGCCCCAATGAAATGCAAACAAGTATGGCATTCAACCCTTCGGGTAAAATCTTGGTCGTCACGCTGGTATCAAACAGCTTTGTATGTTACGATGTGGAGAAGAAGGGTTTGTCTGAGTGGTACCGTAAAAATACAAAACGCATTTCAGAGGAGTATTTGGAAGGTCGTAATCTCAAGGGCATGGCATTTGATCCAGCCGATTCAGACTTGCTTTACCTTTATTCGCAGATAAGTCTTTATCAGATCAATATGGGTAAGCAAGTGTCTGCCACGAGTCCACCTAAGAACGTTCATTGTAGCATTGGCACGGAGTTAGATAGCAAAGTTGATGATTCCGAGGGCGAGCTCGTGGAGCTTGAGGATAGTTTTTGCCGCGTGGTGAACCGCTACCGTCCGCTATCGTTCGTCGACTTTGTTGCGGAGAACGAAATTGTTGTTGTTGAGACTCCGTGGCTTCAAGTGCTTAGTCGCTTGCCGGGTGCTCTTCATCGTCATAAGTATGGCAAGTAAATAATTTGATCATATCGATTGACTTGTATATCGAAATACGTGCATTTGTCTCCATGTACACGTCACTCTATGAAATTCATTATGGAAGAGAAATGAACACAACACATTACGGTAACTCTATATGCTGGAAAATAAGTTGCAATATTGTCCTGTTCAAAACTCACAACGATCTGTACGCTCAAGTATATTTGTGCACAAAAGTTGCATTGAGTTTTGTTGACTGGAATTTGCACCTCAAAAACGCACTTCAAGAAGTCATTTGAAGTTTCAGAGCAAAGGAGATTGTCTGGCTTTAATAATAGATGTCACTTTAGCTTTTCTCCCTTCTACGTAAGCCAACGGCCCGCTGGAGGCGAGTGAGGCGTGTCAATTGACCCAAGCCTTCCTCAAAACGTGTGTGTACACAGACAGGCAATTGGTGTTGCATCGTTTTCGTAGGGTACACTACACGCTGAGGGGTATGGTGTAGTAAAGTAAGCCATGGGATAGGTAGGAGCAGGCGTGCGCTCGCGCGCGTCGATAAATCGACATCCAAAATCTCATATGTCATGCTTTCCATAGCTTTAGGCAGCACAACACAAACTGCATCTGACCCTCTATCCATACGTATCGCCTTATCAAGTGGCAAGTCACCATCGGAGCATGCTACAATTCATAATTAGGCGACACGGCAGCACAATTGCTACCACAATAAACCGAATCGGATGACACGTTTATTCAAAGCTATTTTCGGCATAAAAAATAACCATCTTGCAATCTATGAGGGATGTTGTAACGACGTCGCAATTCTCATCGATGCATGATATGTTTGAATCACAAACGAATTAGAGCAAAGCAGACGTACATTGAACTTGACGATGGTATACTTCATTGCAAAAAACACGTCTTATTAACAGATTACTACTTCTGTAACGGGGTCACATGTACCCTGGTATAAAGGGGTGGGTCACAAAAGTTGGAGTGACCATGCAAGGGAGTGGGCTACAGAAGACGGTGGTATAATCACACAATGGTGTGGCTATGCAGCGGGGCTGCTGTAGCTATTTGCTTAGCGGAAGCTAAGTTAAGGTCACCGACCTTACGTTCTTTACAAGAACCAGAACAAATGCAGCGGATCGCAATCCGCTGTCTCCAAGTGTACTTAAAACCTTTACCAAGGTAAATGAACTCGTCCGTTCACAATTGAAACCGTTTTTTTAATTGTTTAAGTTGCGGCAGAGCCGCCAATATCTAAAAGCATAGGATTCCTCATTAATATAGTAATACCTAATTAATATGCATTACTACTGTCAATCCTGCCATGGAGTGGCCTGTAGCCACACGATTGTATAATTACATAACTTGTGAAATCCACACCTATGTACGGTCACACCATCCGCTCTTTCATACAAGGGTACGTGTAACTCCGTGATACTCTTCCCCATCAAAATCGTGAATACACATTTAACTGTCGCCTCATACGAGGCTCGCATGTCTGAGACACCGTTATGTTCTTAAGGACAACCTGAGGCATTCTCCGCTCAATCAGCCCTGTGTCACACAAAACACCCAGCCTAGCTGGTTCCGAGAGCGCCCGCGAGCAAAACCCTTATTCTTCTGCACAGAGATCTCCGGACAGTACGTCCACGGCTTCCAGGAAACACATCCCAAGCCCTCGGCAACCGAACGCAACACAACACGCCAGCCCCTGGCGACAGATTTTCTCTTCGAGGAGTCGACTACTAGTCGGATACTTCTTTACCAGCATGGGTAGACGAGGAGGATGAGGTGCACCTTCGGCGCGAATTAAGCCCAGCTCGAACCTTGCAGACACCCTGTCCATTTCCAGAACTGTCGACTTCCGGGGGAGGTGGTATTGTTACCAATCGTCTCGACGGAACAGATGCAGCACCTGGAGTTTGCCCACAGGGTGGCTCTAATGCGCTCATATCCACGTTTGGTCCTTGACCCTCGTGTGGAGTAGCGTTAATTTTCGCTTAGGCGTCTACGTAGTCGGGCCCCCGGCCACGGCACAAGCTGAGCTTGATATAAAAGCACTCCGAGCTCGCTTTTGGTACTACAAGAAATCCCAATGAATTGGTACGACGCTCGACTTCGAGCTGAAAAATGAGGCACTCCTGTACAGGCAATGTGGACAATTTCTGTGGTGTTCGTCCGTGGCGAATACGCTGCAAATGATGATGAGCTCTTTGAGCAAAGGATGGAGCGGCACCGGAAACTTTCCACGCTGCTCAGCTTACAGCGAAGCCACAAGGAAGTGGACATACGCGTTGAGCGCCATCTTAGATTTGATTTTGCCAAATTTAAGGCGCAAAGCCATCTTCCTGCGTAAGGTCGCCATGCGACACATGGAATTATCCATCACGCTTGTGCGAGCTCTGTCGTTTCTCACACGAGTGAGTCTACGATCACAAAAGCTCAGGGCCGTAGCTTGAGCTCAGCTCATGCCCTCCGGCTTCCCGGGCTACTGCCGAGAAGCGCGGGGAGCGCGACAACGCGAAGCATCACGATCCTTCTGATCATGAGTGTCCATGACGTCTGGGCAGTCTTGGCAAAGTGCGCCTCGAACTCCCACGAGTTTTCGATGTTTGGATAACCCCACCACTTCACAAGATATTGCGTTAGACCCGGTCGACGACTTCGACCCACAAGCGTTCTACGTGGTAGTGAACGCCACCATTCTCATCAAGAAGTGCCAGCAATGGACGATGACGACTTCTTCGATCGCCGTCAGGTGCTCGCGATGTTCTTCGAGCGTTTGAGGACAGAGTCCGTCGTCATCAGCACTCTTCCGAGCGTCTCTCCGACGTCTTTTTCCGCTGTGCGGAAGACCTCGAAAGTCTGGAGCACTTTGTGCACCGACTGCCTCACGTTGGAGATTATCGCGCTCTGTCAGAGCGCCTCCTAGCCGTCGAGCAGGCGAATACGTCACTTCGTGCGACGATGGAGCGCCTTGTGCCGTTGGAAATGAAGATTCCAGCACTTTGTGCTCAGAACCAGTTGCTGGTTCAATGTTTAGGTTGTCGAGCGCCTTAAGAGCGCCAGCATCTGCGTTCACCTGTGCCGGATACTGTACGGCTTGAGCAAGCCCATATAAAACTTCGGTTGGGTGCGCATCCTTCTCGGAAGGTTATACGCAAGGCCTCGCTTGGCCGCGGCCTTAAAAGGGTCCAATAAACCGCGAACGGAACTTTGTCTTTAGGACTGCGGAAAATGCATGGGTAGAAATAATTTTAGCATCTTATTAAACCAGGTCTCCAACCTCAGCGCTTTCCACATTTCTTCTGCTTCTTCCATCTGCATATTCTCTCTGCATGTCTTGGCTTTCAGCCATCGCATCAGGAACGTGTCGTAAGACACCCAGTCTGGTAGACAGGAAGTCACAGACCAAAGTCTTTAACGGTGAGGGGAATGACATCAGTTAGCCGTGTAGCTATCCCCCCCACCAAGTCCTGAGCCATGGAATGACGGAGTCAGCGGGACACGAGGATTGACAACTCCGTTCACGTAGAACGGCGTGTAATCTGTAGATGAATGCACTGCATTGATCAGAGCAAACCCTATGAGTGGCAACAAGGCGCAAAAGCCCTTAGGCGTCTCAACGCAAATGCTGCGAAGGACGTCTTCAACGACGCGATTCACGCGCTTAGTGTGACCATCTGTCTGCGGGTGGTCCGCCAATGACAAAGTCAACTTGGTGCCCAGAACATTGAAGATCGTCGACCAAACCTTCCCAGTAAAACGCGGGTCTCTATCCAAGACAATTGGCTCCGGAGTTCATGTTGTCGAAAGACACGATCGACAAACAGCGTCGCTGTACCCACACCGTCGATGGTGTCCGACACTGCCGCAAAATGATCCATCTTGCTCAAACGGTCAACGAAGACCACGACACCCGTGTTGCCCGCCAAGTTTGTTGGCAGACCAAACAAAGTCTGTAGTCATGGACTGCCAACACTCGAAGGGTACCGGTCAACCGGCGTGCGGCGCTGCAGCATTCGGAGAGGGTTTCACCCTCAGACACGTCTCGCACGTGCGCACGTATGTGTTCGTCAATTTGTGCAGCCATGACCACCAGTGGTAGCATCTCATGGCTTCTCACGACCGAGATGACCACTGAGTGAAGTTCGTGGGCCTGTTAAAAATGCGGTATTCAAATCCTCATCCTGAGTAACCACAATTCGTGACGTATCTGTCGAATCGGTGCTATAATACAGCAACCAGTTTTTCATCGGATATCGGCGTATTCGTGTGCGCAAACGCGCCGACAATTTCTTGTCCTAGTTTCCAAACCCCTTGCCCCCGAGAGCCTGGAGCAGCGCGACGCACATACTATCACCCGCGTATGTGGCGCGGATCAAATCCGCCACTGACCTCATCGCCGTCGTGACATGAGCAAGCTCATAATCCGGTCTGTGTGACAACGCTTCTGCCAAAGCATTCTGCGGTCCTGGTTTGTACTTTACCTTGAAGTTATATTCTGCAAAGAAAAAGAGCCACCTGGCCATCCTCTGCGAGAGGTGAGGCGACTGAGTCGCAGTGCAAAAGGACGCATGATCTGTGTAGATCACAAACTGCTTAAAGCCAAGCAGATGGACCCTGAATTTGACAAGTGCATACTTCATCGCAAGTAATTCCTTGTCGAGAAGTGTGTAGTTCTTCTCTGCTTGAAGTGGCGAGAATTAAACGCAATTACCCGATCTCACCCCTCGGCGTCTGTTTGCAGCAGTTCACAGCATATGGCAAAGTCCGAAGCGTCACAGACAACAATAAAAGGTCGATCGGGGTCTGGCAACGCTAGTATTGGAGCATGAAGGAGGCTGTCTTTGACTCCGTCAAAAGCCCCCCGATTATCGGTGTCTCGACATCATTCTGTATCCTTCTTAAAGAGATTCGACAATGGCCTTGCCATTTCCGCATAATTTGCGCTATACTTGTGTAAGTAGTTGACGAGGCCAAGCCACTTGCGCAAGTGCTTTTGGTTCCTTGATACCGGCCAGTCCACAATGACGTTGACCTTAGCGGGACCCGCTAAAAGGTCACGCTTCACAATGAAGCACCCTAAAAGGGTTTCTCTTTAGCGCCAAAGATGCACTTTTCGGCATTAGCATACAGCTTATTTGTGCGCATGCACTCACGCACCGTTCTCAAATAGATGCTGTGGTTTATCTCATTTGTCCTCTCATGCCCCGCACGACTGTGGACGAAGATGTCGTCGAAGTATGTTTGTGCGTACGCCCGATGGGGCTTGAACTACTGCGTTACAAGACGATAAAATGATGCTAGTGCATTAAACAGCCCTTGGGGAATCACCAACCACTCCAACAGCATCCCACTCGGAATACTCACCGCTGTCAGCGGATATATTATCGCTCTTATGAGCAATTGGCAATAAATATCGACCAAGTCGACTGCGCTGTACTTTGTATAGCCAACCATGTTGTTCTGGAGAACATCCTTTCTCGGAAATGTCGTCTGTGCCGAAATGGTGGCACCGTTTAGCTTATTGTAAGCGTGAACAGTACGCCACTTGCCGTTCGGCTTCCGGACAAACGTGGGAGTAGAATGGGGAGACTTGCTCTCACGCACCATTCCTGCTTCGTTCTTTGCACGGATAAAGGCGTCAATGACGTCACACTGCTCCTTGGGCAGGGGCTAACAGCGTGTTTTGCAGTATATGGTTCCCGGAACCAGGTCGATCTCATGACGCACATCTCGATCCGGAGGTAGGACCGACGGCGGGTCTTTGGAGACAACGTCTTCAAATTTCTTTATCAAACGATAGTACGAATCTGAGGAATCCTTCAGGATCGACGATCCACTTTGTGCGTTCAGCACTCTCTTGGTGTCCTCCAGGACAGCTTCATCCAGACGACGGGTTAATTTCTTTGTTCGGTCGTATAATGACCAGTTCTGTGAAGTCGCCTGCCTCCAAGGCACCGCCAAACTCTTTGAAGGACATCTCGTCCAGCTCAACAAAAGCACTCACCGCAGGAATAGCGTCGGGTGACGTCGCCATCGTCCTCCCCCGTCATACCGCTGACAAGGGTGTATAGCTGTGTACTATCGTCTACGGTAGACACACCCTGGGCCAGGGTCGACGCCCTACGTCTTGCAGTTATCGTACGGCTTCGCTGTCTCCTCTCTATAGAGGCTTTACGTCCCATGGAGACCAGTGGGAACACGCACTTGGCGTCGTCCAGTGTCCACACTCCCTGCTCTATCGGAGCCTCAATGATTTTAACAACATCCGAGGATGAGCTGCCTTTTCCGCGGTCTTCGTCTAGTAGATAACTTGCCACTCCACGCGCATCAGAAGGGATTTAGATAAGCTGCCTCGGACCTCGTCCGACCTTGCCACTCTTGGCATGCAGCAACTGCTTCGAAACGTGAGCAGTGCCACAAGGTCCTCGCACTCGATGGCTTGGCCCTTGGCCGACCATGCCACCCATGGCATGCAGCGACTACTCCAATACTTGCGCAGCGCTCAGTGGGTTACGTGCCAATCCACGTTCTACCCGAGAGCCACGCTCGGGACTGTTGACCAAAACATTATTGGTGTCTGACAACTCGGATACTCCAATATCTAAAAAAGTGACTGTTCTGGTCCAGTGCCCGCACCAATAGCGCTTCTGCCACCGCAGTGGTGGTTCATGACTCACTAAAACTCCACCAGAGACGTGCGCGTAAGCCTAAGGCCTTCGACCTCCAATCAATCGATAGCTAATGGTGTTCCAACCATGTCATATCAAGGATAAGGTTATACATTGCATTCGAGTCTAGGTCAAAGCAGCGTTCCACTCTATCAAAGTCGAGAATCTCGACACCGAGGTCCACAGGGACCCTCGGCACAGTGACATAAGACCCCCGTCGCTAAGCAAACAGTGACAATGTCACTCAAACGCGCTTCACCGCCTCAGCATACAGCTGACTTCCTTCTATCGTGGAGAGTCAAGCACGCCCGTAAACGATCAGGATTTTCCATGGCTTCACAAGGCCCTTCAAGGTCGCTTTCTCGATCAGTTAGCCCGGTTTACATTCACATTCCGTGTTCAAGAGCACAAAGTTCTTCGGGGCCTTGACCTGCTGACATCTACCTACTTGAGGCTCAACAGCCCTCGCTTCGTCCTTACAGTGTCGTCTGTGATGCTTCGGACCTTGCCATCGGCTGAATCGCTGCAAGCAGAGGCCGAGGGGAGAGATCGTGTGATCGCGTTCGAATCTTGCCAGCTCAAAGCTGCAGAGAAGAACCACTCAGCCCACGACAGATAATTACTTGCGATGAAGTATGCACTTGTCAAGTTCAGGGTGCATCTGCTTGGCATTGAGCAGCTTGTAATCTACATGGATCATTCATCACTACGCACTGCGACTCAGTCGCCTCACCTCTCGTAGAAAATGGCCAGGTGGCTCACCTTCCTTGCGGAATATAACTTCAAGGTGAAGTATAAGCCAGGAACGCAAAATGCTTTGGCTGATGTGTTGTCTCGCAGACCAAATTATGAGCTTGCACATGTCACGACGGTGATGTCGTCAGTGACAGATTTGATCCGCGTCGCATTCGCGGGTGATGGTATGTGCGTCGCGCTGCTTCAGCCTCTCGGAGCAAGGGGTTTGGAAGCTCTTATTAAAGTGACCGTCGCGACTGCGCGATCGGGTCCACCAATATTCATTAAATAACGGATTGCTGAATATAGCGCCACCTCGACGGTTACGCCACAAACTGTGGTATCTCATGATTCGGATTTGAAATACCGTACATTTATAATTCCTACAAAACCCAATTCATTGGTCATTCCGGTCGTGAGAAGACATTTAGATCAGTGATTTGCTACTATTGGTGGTCATGGCTGTACAAATGGACGAGCACATACGTGCGCACGTGTGAGACGTGTCAGAGGGTGAAACCCTCTTCGAATGCTGCAGCGCCGCTGGCCAGTTTACCGATACCCTTCGAGTGTTGGCAGTCCATGAGTATGGACTTTGTCTGGCCTGCAGAAGGACTTGGCGGGGGACACGAGTGTCGTGGTCTTCGTCGACCTTTTGATCATTTTGCGGCGGTGCCGGACACCATCGACGGTGTGGGTACAGCGACGCTGTTTGTCGATCGTGTCTTTCGACAACATGAACTCCCGGAGTCAATTGTCTTGGATAGAGACCCGCGCTTCACTGGGAAGATTTGGTCGACGATCTTCAATGTTCTGGGCACCAAGTTGACTATGTCAACAGTGGATCATCCGCGGACCAATGGTCAAATTAAGCGCGTAAATCGCTTCGTTGAAGACGTCCATTGCAGCGTGTGCGCTGAGACGCCAAGGCGCTGGAGCGTCATGCTGCCACTCGTAGATTTTGCTCCTCGATCAATGCAGTGCATTCATCTACCGGCTACACGCCATTCTACGTGAACGAGCTGGTTCACTCTCGCGTCCCATTAACGCCGCCATCCCATGGCTTAGGTCTTGGTGCCGGGGAATAGCCAAACGGCTAGCTGATGTCATTCCCCTCACCGTTAAAAAGTCGGTGACTTCCTGTGTACCAGACTGGGTGTCTTACGTCTCGTTCGTGATGCAATGGCTGAAAGCCAATACATGCAGAAAGAATATCCAGACGAATGGGGTAGAGAAATATTGGAAATGTTGAGGTCGGAGACCTGGTTTCTTCAGAGCCAATAACCTTTTTACAAATGCAATTTCTGCTGCTTTTATAAAGAAGCTTCGTCTTCGGTTTTTGGACCATATAATGTCGAGGCCAAGCGGGGCCTTCCGTATACGCTAAACCTTCCGAAACAGATCCGCAACCACCAAATGTTTTATATGGGCTTGCTAAAGCCGTTCCGGGATCCGGCGCAAGTGACGGCAAAAGCGCTGGCGCCGGAGAATGATGGTGTCCACTAATACGTGGAACGCCTTGTGGGTCGACGTCGTCGCCAGGGTCAAATTCATTATCTTGTGAAGTGGCGTAAATACCCCGACTCCGAGAACTCGCGGGAGTTTGCGGCGCCACTTTGGCAAGACTGCCCAGACGTCGTGGAAAGCTTATGATCAATGCGTTCCGCGTCGTACGCCCCGCGCTTCTCGGTGATAGCCAGGCAAGCTTCAACAAAGAGCTGCCGTTGTCGCAGACTCACTCGTGTGGGAGACCGGAGCGAGATGGATTAGTTTGTGTGTCGCAGGACGACAACACGAAGTCGGCTACGTGCCTTTAATTTGGCAAACTCGAATTAATTATGGTGTTCCGTGCGCACGTCCACCTCCTTGTAACTTCGCTGTAAGTAGAGCTGGCTGGAAAGTTCCGATGCCGCTGCACTCTTTGCTCAAAGAGCTCATCACCATCCTCAGAGTATTCGCCAGGGGCGAGCACCACAGGAATAGTCCGCATTGCGAGTATAGGAGCGCCACCACTTTGGGCGTGAATCGAGCGCGGTATGTATCCAGCGGGATTTCTAGCGAAACCAAGAAGTGAGCTCGGAGAGCCTTTCGTTTGTCAAGCTCAGTTTGTGTAGTGGTCGTGGACCACCTTGATGCCCAACGATCGAGTGACCTTCGCTTCTGTAGCAAGATCCGCCGAGCGGAAGCTGTATTCCACACGCGGTTCTAGGATCGACCGCAGATGCGCAAGTATAGCTGCCCTGCGGGCAGCATCCAACTGCTGTCTCTGTGCCTCGTCGAGAACATCAGTATTGATACCACTTTCCCCGGAAGTGGACAGGTCGGGAAACGGACACGGTGTCCAAATGCTTCGAGCAAAGATTTCGAGCAGGGCCCACGTCACGTCGCTGGCGCACATCGCTCTTCTCTTCTTCTCATTCTGTAAAAGAAAAAGCTAACTCTTAGTCGACTTACTTTGAATCCTCGACGAGGAAATTTCTCACCCGTGGCGGACGCGGTGCGCGGTGCTCGGTTGCCGACGGCTTAAGATGCCCTTCCCTTGGAACCGCGGACGTGCTGTCTGAAGTTGCATCGCATGTAGGAGACTAAGAAGGCCTCTTGCCGCGGGCGCTCTCGAAACCAGCGAGGCTGGGTGTCTTTTGTGTCCTAGACACAGGGCTCATTGAACAGGAAATGCGTTTAAAAAACCCTCGGGATGTAGAGGTGTCTCAGACGCGCAAGCCTCGTACAAGGTGACAGTTGAATGTAAATTGTGGGTGTTCACAATTTTGATGGGGGAGAGTGTAATGGGATTACACGTACCCTGGTATGAAGGGATGGGTCACACAAGAAGGTGTGACCGCACAAAAGAGTGGATTACACAAGACGGTGTAAACACACAATGATGTGGCTACACCTTGAGAAAGGGTCAGTACTTGGCTCGACTGGCAGTAATTATGCATTTTAGGTGAGTATTACTATCTATATCTAATCAGGAAAACCTATAGATTTAGATATAGGCGGCTTTGACGCAAATATAGCCAAGTAATATTGTTTACGTTTTTTTTAACGGAAGAGTTTATTTGCCAGAGTTTAAGGTTGTGGTTACTCTTGGAATCGCGGTCTGCTACACTCGTACAGGCTCCAAGTATAGAACGAAGGTCTCCGACCAAAGCTTAGCTTCCTCGAAGCGAAAGAGCTGCGGCAGCCCCGCTGCAACTTATAAGACTCTTTAAGTGATTGAGACTCAAAAATGATCACGCCTTATCCCGCATTTGTGTCCATTGGTATCTGCAAGGAGTTAAGCGCGGCCTATTGCAAAGGTTGAAGCGTCGTCTATGACGTGGAATGGGCAATCTGGCCGGACGAGAGCAGTGGGTGCTGCATTGAGATTTTTTCTGATTAAGCTATCAGATGGAGCTAGTGACTGTCGCCCAGAATTGAAAGTAAAGAGTAAACTTGTGGTGTTGAGGATAGAAGTTAAGGAGTCTAGGTGTGGAACGGCTTGAAGAAAAGCATAACATGAAGCACTTCTATGATTCTAACAACACAGATCTACTCTACTAACTACTGGTAATATCGATGTATTTGGTTCCGGAGGTGATGATGGAAGGACGAGGTTTACATGTATACAAACTTTGTACTTTGGTATTGCTATATACTATGTATGTAAGATGTGTAGCTGTTAATATGATCGATTAAATACAATGGAAACATTATCTTACAGCAGGACCTTCGCATTTCTACATATAATACACAGTAACACAGTATTTTATCAGCTTGCCATGATTTTTTTACTCCCTTTTTTTGGTGGCGTGTACAGTATTTATTTCAGAAATGCGAGGCCAGTCTGATGATATAGGACGCAAACAAATTCAAATGCATACCATAAGCAACAGGCTTTAACTGATAAGTACTTCCAGTTTAATTACAACAAAAGTGAAAGCGGATATACAGCTATACAGGTTGCACAGTTGATGTGAGACACACAAAGTATGTGGTCCAAACAACACGTGTATTGGAATCTAACCCACTACATCATTCCCACATAAAAGTGGGTCTATCCAAACTGTTCAAAACTCCGTAAAGGCGAGATCGGTGGTACACATGGGCTGTTAGCCGCAGGTCAGGGTTAATGAAGTCACATTTCGAGCATGTTAAAGCGTATGTACTAAGTGTTCATCAAAATTGAACTAATGTTAAATATAGGTCACTTTGGGATACGTTTTCTTCAACTCTTCTTACGATTCTTCGTCTGCTCTTCATATCACTCAGTCAAACTCACACCAGATTTACCTGCTTGCTCCACATGAGATCGTCGTCACCATCGAATTTAAATTTTCTTTCAATACCACGTCATTCAGCGCGTGTGCGCTCGACTGCTGATTTTAGTCGCGTATTTTTGCGCCATCGGGCCGATTACTTGTTCTGGAGGCAGACCACGAAGCCTCACATTTGTTTCTGATGCCCAGCAATCCACTCTGAACTCCATCCAGACAGTCGACTCTTGATTATCGGCATGGGTCCGTGCGACCAACTTCATGGACATCCACCGTTTGAAAAGCACAAGTACTTCTGCTGGCTTGTTGATGGTGCACGATATGCGCTTTAGATTTGCGCATTTGACAGCGCAGAATCCTGTCCACTCCGATATCAAAGATGCTCGCGAAGTGCGCTCTGTTATCAGTCGACCTAACGACGTTAGGGAGAGAGGAGGAATAGGCAGAAACAGCTTCCCTAAGAAGAGTTCGTCTTCGGGCTCTCATTGAACGCTCGAACGATTCTGGGGTAGTCGCGACGAATACGCGTACAAGGCTCCCATGTATCCTCGCTCGTTATATACCTCATTCATTCTCACCAGGAGCTTTCTTGCGACCGCAGACGTTCCTCACCGATACCACGTTTTCGACGTGGTAATATCGATTCCCTTGTCGATGTTGAACAGGGGGAGGTGGTCAGAGCGGCCGTTCTCTCTACTTCTTCTGTAGCTGTTCCAAAGCCTTCGTCCGCCTTAAAACTGCGTTTGACGAAGGGTAAGAAGCTTCACTTGCTGATGACCCAGCACCTGATCGAGATGACCGACTGCGTGTAGTCGATACGACAATGCGTGATGGATAACCGACAGGTCCTTCGCGAAGTTCGCATGACTTCATTATACTCGCCTGGGAACGCAATTTAGGATCGAATCCACCGATTAAAGAAGGCTCCACGAGGTCTACCGCCTGCTGCGGTTGCTTCCGCTGATGGGAGGGCCTCCTGCCAAACGATCTCGCTCTATTTCGGGCATTCCGAGTTATTCCCGTTATTTCGAGGGCGATGCTGAGGCGACGACGCCAATGATCTCAACTTTCGACATTCGACCCTCGTGCCGAAGCCGTGGCTCTAAAGCCACCTTCAAAAGAGACTGCGTTGCATTCAGGTATGGAAATCGCGTCGTCGCGATGGTAGGGCTTAACGAGCCCTACATAAAACGTCGGATGGGTTATCAACCAGCTTAGCAAGTATACAGTGTACACATTCCCATGGCATGACACTTCGCAGAATGGACCGATGAAGCAAGGTAAAAGCCTCCGGCCTCCCAAGCTTAAGACCGCATCGTCTGATATAACCAGTAGTACATATCCCCCCCCGCAATAAATGACACTTTGCCTTGACGACCTCGCTAATCTGCGTATTCCTTTCGCAGATCTTGCGCATTTTCCATTGCGTCTCACACCCCAGGGATCACAATTTGACGACTCAAGATGAATAAGTTCAGGGCGTCCTTGTTCTTGCGCTTCACATGCGCATCACTGATTGTCACAATTTGGGAGGCAACCATTCGCCAAGCTCTTCCAACATGTACATTAGAGGCATCATCCATCGCACAAAGCGGTAATTGCGGGTGTCGCAAGCCATTCATAAAATGGCGTGAACATAGTGGAAGAATGATTTAAGGTTTTCATAGCAAGTAAACCTATGGTAACAACGAACCCATTCTGCGGAACTTTCCGCACAGAAACGTCTTAACACATCACCGATCACTCGGTTGGCACGTTCTTGTTTGCCCACGGTGAACCACTAGTAACATATCGAATCGAATGCCAAAAATTCGGCACAAAATTTTCAAAAGCCACCAATTAATCAAGTATCACGATCAGAGACGATGGTGGCTGGCAAACCGTGATTGCAAAACACATGATCAATGAATAATTTAGCCAAGCCTTCCGCATTGATGGAATCGCTACACGAAGCGATGCGAACCATCTTGCTGAGTCTGTCAACAAAGACGAGGACCCCATTATGGCCGTCAACATTCTCGGGGAACCCGCAAAAAACGTCGAGAGCGACTGTTTCAACAGTCATTAGAAACAGGAAGAATCTGCAGTGGTACTTGCGTGTGCTTTCACGCGTAGACAGAAATCGCATGTCTTTACGTATCGTGCCACCCACTTGTTCATGTGGGAGCCACCAGAACTTTGCACTAAAAGATCGCTAGGTCCTCTCACTCTGATCACCAGAGCACTTTTGGCGTGTGATATGGAATTCCATGACAAGCTTTCTGGTCGCATATAAAATTGCATCGTCATTCATGGCAGACTGATCATGGAGTTGCACGTGACGACGAGCCACGGATTGTGGTTCCCCACAAACACGGTTTGAAGTACAAGGTAGTGGACTAGACGCAAGTTACGCTGAAAACCGATTACTTAAATCTCACAGTGTTCTCCTGAACATACGCTCGGCGTATCATATCGAGTACATCGCTCTCGATATAAGTGATTTGGGCTAGCTCATAATCAGGACGACGCGACAATGCGTCTGCCAGCACGTTCATTTTCCCTGGCTTGTACTCAATCGTGAAGTTGTGCTCTGCGTAAATAGGCATTTTGCGAGCCATTTGCTATGCAAGTGAGATAACTGAACTGCAAAGCGCAAGTTTGTGTGATCCGTATAGTCGACAAACGGAGGAGAACTCAAGAGGTGAACACGAAACTCCATCAGAGCATATATCATTGCTAAAAGCCCCTTGTCGAGGACAGGGTAGTTTTCTTCTGCTGGCCTCCGCTATCGCGATTTAAATGACACGACATGATCGTGTCCTGCTGAATCTTGTTGCAGTAACGAGCAACAGAATGCAAGCTCAGAAGCGTCAAATACCAAGCTATACGGCTTTGTATTATCTGGCAAAGCAAGCAATGGTGCTTCCATCAAGCTGTTTTTGATCCAAGTAAATAATTCTTTACAAGTCGATGAGCACTCCTATGGTACGATCATCTTCGGCAGGTTTGATAGCGAGCGTACCAGTATCCGCCTAGTTACGCGAGAAGCGGTGCAGGTAATTGGACAATCCAAGCCATTGCTGCAAGTACTTTTGATTCCGTGGCATTAACTACTCCAATATAGCTTATAGCTTATCAGGGTCTGCACGACCACCGTGTTCACTAACATACCAACCGAAGACCGGTACTTCGTTAGCACCGAATATACACTTTGCAAAATTCGCTTGCGATAACTATTCACGTATACGTTCCATCACCGCATGGAGGTGCTCCAAATGCATTTTGAACAGATCTGCCATATTCGTTCTGCAAATGCACGAAAATACTGTCAAAGTATGTTTGTGCGAAGCGTCGCAGTGGCTGAAACAGATGTGAGACCAATCAAAAAAATGTTGCTGGGGCATTGGATAGACCTTGTGGAATCACAAGCCACCCCCATAACATACCCTGTCGGTGTACTGACAGCCGTTACAGGAACGTCCTCCTCCATCATCAAGATTCGGTAATATCCATAGACCAATTCAAGTACACCAATTTGTGTTTAGCCGGACAACTTTACGCGGGACCGGCGTTTGCGCGGGAATTGTCTGCGCATTCAACTTACGTCATTTATCATCTGGTTTACGCATAAATAAACGTCGGGGCCCTATGAGGGGACTTGCTTTCCTTCAACGAGCGAACCAGCAGCTGGAATTTAAGCAACGATCACATCGATATACTCACTTTTTTTAGCGCGACAGTGACCACTGTCGAAGCACTGCATGCTTTAAAATAGATTCGCGATCAATTTCTCCACGTTCGGGTGGAAACCCGGAGGACGGGTTTACACTAAGGACGTCATCCTTGTGTTCCATAACAAGTGATTAATGAGGATCAGTTGGCACCTTCGAAATAGCAGATTCTCTGCGTGATTTTACACTCTGTCGAGCTTCTTCGAGAATTAAACCGTTCTTCTAATTACTGACGATAAGCGCAGTTCCGCTGAATCGACCCTCGACTGTAGCAACACAACCTCCACAATGCCATCACACTTAAGGTCATGTAGGAGGTCATCATAAGTGACCTTCCGAGCTGCACCAGCTCTTCCTTCGTAAAAAGGGTACCAAATAATAATGTGATCTCACACCAAGTTGTTGCATCCACAATACGTGGACTAGTATATAAATTTCCATCATAGGGAGTAGTACGTTGGACTAACTCACCCGCGGACTCAACCGCATCCAGAACGGGAGTATCAACACTGCGATCAGCAACTCCGTTGATTTCTTCACATGTGTGTGTTCAGTCACACAACGGACAGGAGCATCACCTTTGTGGTCAGTTGTCCCCACTGATCCACAATTCGACTCAACCACTGTATCAGTGTATCCAGCCACGCCGATTACTTCGACTTTCCACTGCACTCATGTCGACAACATTCTTCTGTCTTGAGGGGGACCAACAACCGACATATCTCCCTCATATATTCTTTCGTTGGGCAAATCACCATGCCCACCAACGATTAATTCGTTTTCATGTGGCCAATTCCAGTCACCACTCGATCCATCGACAAACTTTTTGAGAGACCAGCCGTGATCACTCCATACGATTTCGAATCTTCCCTGTCCTTGAGAATGTCTATTGCATGACATATACCAATGAAGTGTGGGTTATTTTTAGCAGCATACGACTGACTAGCGCTTGAGCACTTCTTCTAGTGTAAATGAAAAGTGAATTCATTGCTCCCAAGAGTTTCACCTACGCCACGAGAGCTACTTCCATTTATATTCGATCGCCAATCGGTCCATGGCTTGTACTATCCTAGCAAGGGTATACCTCAAATCAGGTTATACCGGTTGTCCATCAAGAACTGTAAATACTACCTTCGAGTTGAAGTCTTCAAACTTCACCAAGAGACTAACCGTATTTTCCTTCGCAGTAACCACCGCACGAGTGGCCAACTTCACTGAGATAAATCCATTGCTTCTATCTAATGCATCCGAAAATACGGAGTTGTTTTCAGCAACGCTTTGCTTCCATGCGCAGTTACGCGACATGCCGAAGTCAATCAAGACTCTAAACGGACGATAGAAACTCCTCACACTCGCTGTGATCACGAGAAATCCAAACCGACTCATATTGCTAACGAAGGGCCAAACTTTCGTGAGGGATTCTACCACCACACTCACAAGAGTTTATAATTGGCCCAGTTGACCGCCCTGCGTCTATTGGGTACCGGTGTTCCCCGAACGCCTTGTAGTATTAGTACCACGTGACTTGAGACAATTACGACGAGAGCCGTATTGAGAGGTTCGTCTCTTACGTGGACAATCACGGCGGATGTGACCGGATTGTTGACATCCATAACAGCGAACTTGCTGCCTACGGTTAGTCGCCAATCAAAGGTCCATTTATTCCAAAAGTCCTGTAGAAGCGATCACTGCTTCCATCTAGTTGACCAATTGACCACATGATTGATGCTGACAATAGAGCAATTACAACTGAATCTCTTAGAGTTGTCGGGCTCTGGTGGAAGACTCCAGTCGTGGGAAGGCAATAAGTGAGCCCCATTATACACAGTAACCATCACTGCCTCTGGCAGTGATTCACTCGCCCTTCCAGCACAAAGCTCACGGAGCTTTTGTACGTAGTCGCACAACGCGCCGTTGTGACAAAAACTTCGACCTTTGTCGAAACGCCACATTCGGTGGAAGGAGCATCGTTTCTATTGCCTGTTTAAGTTCTTGCCGTGCGACAAAGTAGCCAGGGCGGTTGACTTCCCACGTCATCGCCCAATGTTATCCAAATGCGACATGGTAAGGCTACTCGACTGCGGTCGCCACGAATTTGAGTCATCGTGATAGTGATGTCCATTTTTCTCTGCCAGAACACAAAGTTTTTATCTTCGTCTCCGTGTTAGCTTTTCACCTTAACTTTCACGGGTAACGACGGTGTCATCACCGTGGAGGAGGTGATTGTACCGGTGGCAATATATTCTGCGATAGAGATTCCAATGATCCTTGCTCATACGCAGCAAAATTTGCTAAGCGTTGAGTTATCGCTTCTTGACCCGATCGGAGAAACCGCGTGATCTCCAAATAAAACTCAAAGCTTCACCACACACTCCCACTGCGAGTGTGTTAGAAACGAACATTTGTCGCTGTTAATCCGAGGGCGACTACCGTCCGTGGTGCCTCCATTATTCATTGATAAATCCATCAAGACAGTCGGCATTGGAATGACCAATACTGCTACCTACTGCTACCAAGTGTAACGGGAATTGCCCGTCCGTGTACACACACATTCTGAGGAAGACTGAGGTCAACTGCCACGCCTCATCGATTGTTCCTCGCTTCCAGCGGGCCGTTGATTTACGTAGAAGGGATAAAATATGAAGTGACATCTATTATTAGAAACGATAGGCTTTTAACTTTTACCCTCCCTAACCTGATATGTAATTCCAGTTCTGATAGAACAGAACTGAAAGGGGGTATACAACTATACAAGGTGTACAGTAAGTGTGAGACACACGTAGTGTGTGGTCCACATAACATGTATAATGGAATTTGACCCATTACAAAGGACCTCAAATATAAGATAACGTACGAGGTCTCTTTGGTTCGGTGCGCTCTGGCCGATTCGCATAAGTAAAACACATATATACGCACGTGTGAGACATGTGCATTTATTTTCTAAATGAGGGTGACCCTTCACGAGTTATAATTTCGTCTCATGTCGACATCTTGAGCCAGCTTGTTGGTCCCGGCAGAGTGCTGGTGTTTCATCAGTATGGAGTTTTTGTCTGTTTTCCAAACGATACGCTTGTAATACCGGGATTGTGTGACTTTTGTGGATCGTCTGAGCAATATGGCTTATCTCGCTGCAGTCAAGGATACTTTTCACGGTAATGGTTTAGCCCAAATTGCCTCACCAAAATATTTACTAAGCATGGTTTCCGGCTTCCATTGTATCGGATAGACAACCGTGTTTGACAGCGGAGTTTCGGTGAACATTGTGTATCGATCTAGGCGCCGAAATGAATATGTCAATTGTTTGCCATCCGCAAACAGATGATCACACTTGACGCGTGAATTTTGGGGCGGAGGTACCTCGAAGCTGGAGCGAAATTCTCCCACCCTTTTTTTGGTACAATGCTCTAAAACCTCTAAGCGAACCTTTCTCGTTGAGTAGGACAGACAAAAAGGATCCATTCTTCGTTGGCGCTCGATGACTTTCTAGTTTATCTCGCTGAATCTGTTCTTGAGTCTTGGCATAAGGCAATAGCCGATTTGAGCCGGTTCTCAGATTTGATTCCTCAGCTTCACGTTGCAATTCCTGACTCACAGCATCCCCCTCATGACTGTGTCGCTGCTTAGAAGGAGAGAGGGTACATCAGCTCTGGGCGATAATGGCAACGTTGCCCGTTCGCAAAAGAGTAATTACCATCCAGCAGACTCGTAAGAGCGCGCTTATGGTATACATTTGGTAAGCCCGCGTAGAACACAAGATGTGTTCGCAGACTATTTAGAGTACAACTCAATTCTTTACGCTACGAGTAAATGTAGCGCGGTCAAAACTTAGTCTAATTGACCGCAGACACCGCATATGTGAGCAGGTCAATTGCATTTCATAAAATCTGTTGCATTCAGGTGTGTTCACTTGCTGCAGACATAGTCGTGATTCTTTTGTTTGTCTTTGCTATCCACTGTATTGTCGTGTACCCTGTGCATGACCTAATTTCATTGAGTAAATAGCAACAAGTTTTGCTTCGAAGCGTAACAGGGCTGATATCGACAGATCAAACACAGTTACGAAGCCCGTTCGTGGCGAAGTCAAGGCACCCGAGCAATTTTTTTTGAAGTATCGCTAAGCCGGCTAATGAATACTACAAGTGGGTGACGACTAACCTTGCGATGAATGTCACATTGAGAGGACCGGCCTGTGACAACTAGGAAAAAGTGGTGATGGATCGTTTCCTCTACATGCGCATTGAAATCCACTTTGTATGTCAAGCATGCAGCAATTCTCTGACGGAAGCCCGATTTACTAAAGCTAATTTGTAAAGCCTTCAGACGGACAAGACGTCGCGTTTTCTGTACATAGTATGCGAAATGTGTTTGATGCTCATCTGCACTTCTTAGCACCCAAGATGTATTCCTCATTGAGAGTAAGAATTTTCCTAACCGCTTGTGCTCAAAGCGCGGGAGGTTATTCTGGGGATTTTCTTCCTGCGAATTTAAAAAATATCTTGGAACAGTGTTCTTTCCCCTTGTTCTGCTCTTGCAGTGAGTAGTAGACCCATACGCAAAGGCGTGTAGGAGCTTAACACTATCGCGGTGAGCGACTTCAAACGGTTTAGAGTTTTAATCACGGCGTGATGGTTTGAGCAAGTGTCAACGTTCTCGGGCGTTGATAGTAGAGAAAGCTAAATCCCTTACGCCAGGCCCAACTTGCTGATGGTGAGCTTATTATTGTCGTTGATATCGCGAAAAGTGTTTCAATACTTTTCGTCGATAAAATCAGGCGAAATTCCGAGACTCGTGAAGCGGAGTTGCTGCGCACAAAGAGCGCTGCCATCTATGGAGGAGCCGTCATACCGTTTATCGACAGGTGAGGGTGGATGTGTTGGACCGGGACCCAGAATGTAAGTATGACCATTCTGACTGGAAGCATCTTCAGCAGCGTCATCGGAAATGTGATTGATCATGTCAATCGCATTTTCTGTGGGGGATCGCTGATCTGTTTGATTTGGTACACATAACAAAACCCCCGAGGCAAGTATTATCAGAAGAGTAGGCATGGTAAAGTGCAGAGATTGGCATAGAACTTCAAGTGCATTGGTTGCTCGTGGAGCGAGCAACAGTGGAAGGGGGGCAAAGGGGCTATTACTGTAATTTGGTACTTCACCCTGACACATTAGGTAGGATTGTACAACGTTCAAATCGCGCTCTGGTGTAATTTACACTAGTACATGGGTACTTATGTGAATATCCATAAGTAACGAATCGTCAATATCTACACCTGCAGGACAAAATATATGTTTTTTTTTTTCATATAAAAATTATAGTGATACGTAAATAATTAGTATTAGTCTAAGTAGCATTAGTTCAATATATATGTACTTGTGAAAAATCGACGCTCAAATTATAGGAGATCTCGATTCCACTTTTGATAGGCGTGCACGACTCAACCTCTGTGCATTGAGAACTTGGACTATTAGAATTAAAATCCCCCTCTGCAATTTGAACGGCAAATCTGCTGCACAAGCAATTGTTAAGCAATGAATATGCTTTACTCAATTGACATCCGAGGCACAACGAGTTAGCATGTTAGAAAAATACTCACCCTCAGCCGGTTTAATCGAGACCAATCTTCTAAACTGAATAAACTTTTTTCGAGTAAAGGGCCCAACATATAAGAGCAAATTTTGTATAAGAACCAAGACACCGATAGCAAAAATACATCATACAAACTCAAGTATAACAAAACGGCTGGACGACATACAAGCGTATGCCCCTAAGAGCAATGGATGGAAGTCGCGAATCGCAGTTATTTAAGCATGTTTCAAAAGTGCAAGTCACTTCTGTTCGCATAAGGGCGCACACAAGCTTGACCTAAAGCCAGAAGTACGAGCTGGCTGCCTACGCAAAGCCCTCATCTCTGTCACCAGGATCTCGCTTCGTGGGTGCTGTCCGAGTTTGGAAAGAAAAATTGGCGGATCGACGGTTCTCCGCGTCGTCTCAGCGCTACCTTCAATCCCACTATCCATAAGCGCGAGACGCCAGCGCCAGTCCCGATTTTCAACCATGGAGCTACTCTTGCCGGAGTTTGTGCAGCTGCACCAAGCCCCCACAGCTTTAAGCGATTTACAAGGCCAATGATCTTCTTCATCCACAAGACGTCACGTAGTGGTAGGTGCAGAAGTTCAAGCGGCGCTTCAGCATACGTTTGCGCACTACATGACGTAAATCCAGGTCGGTAAATATCGCCACGGTCGCAACAATGGTCGCGAACTACAGGCTCTCGTTGAGAAGTATTAACGCAGGATGTCTTCAATGAGATCAGCCTCCTCTTTTGCATTCGACCCAACCAGTCTCTCGCAACTAGCAAGATCCGTGAGATCAAGAAATATAAGGCGCGTTTTGCTGTTGGACTGTGCTGTAATGTGCCAGGTACCTAGTTGATAGACCCTGTTGTCATCCACAGCAGCATGAAGCCTCGCTGTTCTCGGAAGGTGAACAGAAAGCGCTTTGGCATCCAGTTCTACGCGAACAAGAAGTTATGGATGACACGCGTTGACTTCTTGGAATGGCGCCACGGCTTCAATCTCAAGATGTACAACCAAAAGTGCTGCTGTTGTTGAACAACGTGTCACCCCACGATAGCGTCGAGATCGCCAACGTCCGCGTGTTCTTCCTCCCGCCCAGCACGACATCTTTCTCGCAAACATTCGACGCTGGTATCATCAAGATTTTCAAGTGCAAGTACAATGCGCTTCTTGTACGCTGGATGATTGACCAGCTCGGGGCCGTCGGCAACGTCTCGCGCATGGACGTTCTGACAGATACCAAATTTTCCGTTGATGCGTGGGCTGGTTTCAGTGAGAACACCATACAGAATTGCTGATGCCATACGACCATCGTCTTGGCACACATGTCTGCTCTGCTATTTTCATCCAGCGACTGTGTCGATGCCGCTGATATTTCCGAGCTCAGCGCTCTCATTCGCCATCTCGACCTCGCCGACCCGCTCGACGCTAGTACCTACATCGACACTGAAAATATCTGTCATGGAGCCAATGTGGAGACCACCCCGCTGACCAGTGATGTAGAGGGAATGCTGCTGATAAGAAGGAAGATGGAAAGATGAAGGGGTCTTTCTCCACCGCGAAGCTCTAGTCGCGTTCCAGCACCTTGCGGTCTACGTATTCGCGCATGACCAGATTGGGCAAGACATCGCTCATGGATTACGCGAGAGATACTGCATACCGGATTGAAGTAGCCAAAATCCCGGCATTCTTCACTACAGAGGAGGTGGTGGTGTAAAATAGTCATTTCACCCCTAGACTCACAAGATATTTTGCTAATATATCGTACCAGCCTTCCACAAACGACCACCCTTTGGCTATGCAATCAGCCGGCATCGGTCACCCCGCAACTCTTACTTGAAGTAATGATGTGAGTTGTACGAATGATTGACCTGGGTCATGGCTTCGAAAACTACACGTAAAAATTGCACGCCCTATTTTGATATCTCACTTCATTATCTACCAGCTAAATCACTTTTTACCATAAAGCCCGTCTTTAAAATATTTTGTACACTTTTCTAAGGAATACGAGCCAGTTTCCTAGCACCGATGGTGTCCTTATATCGTAAGAAGACTCTACACATATTCTGCGCGTCAACTACAGCAATAAATCCGATGGCCATGTATTGGTCAAGAGCCTCACAAAATGTTGTGCTCCGAATAGTGTTAATGACATTGACGTATAAAATTCTGACTTTTTAAAGTCTATTACGACATGTAGAGAGTCCAAAAATCTCTTGAAAGACGAGAAGGAACACAGTTCTTTAGCTTACTATTTTTTCACGATTTCAAATTTAAAAATAATTCACTGTACCAATAAGATGGTACATGCTTGCAAAGGCCAGCGTTTGAAGAGAAAACCTTCGGCAGGTTTCGTGCGACTAGAGCTGGAGCGGCAATTTATACTTCTGTGTGCCTCGTTGACATCTTTTAGCAGCTCGTTAGTCGAAAATAGGCAGCGGCGAGTCGATTGCAGTGCTTCAAGCGCCCGAACGCCGTCTACAGACAGCGTAATCCACAGCTGAAGATCGCATCATGAGCCAGCCCGTTATTGGCGGTCAGGCAACTGAGGAAGCCAAGCTAGAGCGTTTGTTTGGCCATATGGAGGATTTGCGTGTCTCGGAATCGGCACTCGAATCTGTTAGCGTATCGGAAGACGAAGATGATGATGAAGATTCTAGTGCTCTCGACGAGGACGAAGACAACGATGTGGAGGGCAGCGAAGAGGAAGAAACAAGCTGGATCACATGGTTTTGTTCCTTAAGAGAGAACAGTTTTCTGTGTGAAGTAGATGAAAACTACATTGAAGACGATTTTAATCTCACTGGACTCAGCAGCATCGTGCCGTATTATGACTACGCGTTAGACATTATCTTGGACATTGAGACGCCAAACGACAGTAGTCTCACGCAGATTCAGCAGGAGATGATCGAGTCTGCGGCCGAAATGCTATATGGACTTATTCATGCGCGTTACATATTAACCACTAAGGGCATGGCGGCCATGTTGGATAAGTATCAGGCTGTAGACTTTGGTCGTTGCCATCGCGTCTACTGCCAAGGACAACCAGTGCTTCCGGTTGGGCGATCAGATGTACCTCGACACACGACTGTTAATGTCTTCTGTCCCAAATGTCGTGATATCTTTTTTCCGAAGTCGCAACGAGCAGGCCGTATGTTGTTTATTTTCTCATTATCTCAAATTAAGGCTAAATGCTCACATTTCTTATGTAACTTGAATGCAGAAATTGATGGTGCATACTTCGGTGCAACATTCCCGCATGTGTTCCTTATGACGCATACCCAACTGGTGGTACAGCCGCCAACACAGGCGTATGTCCCACGCGTATTTGGCTACAAGATTCACAAATCGAGTGAATACTACACTGGCAAAAAGAAGAGCTCGTCTGGCCGCGAGCGAGAAAAGTATCGAAAAGTCATGACTCTGATAGACCGCTTGAAGGGTCGACCGAATGACGAACAACAGGCTAGGTAAAGAATTTATTTTCATTTAAAGACTTCGCGTGACTGAGGCAAGATGAAGATTGAAGACATTAATTGCCCAAAAGATTCGCATTGATGGCGTCAAGCGCTGCGAAAGACTTTTCGGTGGCTCTTCGATAAACGGACTTTCTTAACTGATATTCGATTAATATTCGACATAGTGGTCGGGGCTGATCGATCACGCTATGTACACGTGCAATGTTAATTGTTCTTTAGCATTATCTGTTAAGCGCGGCTTCATGATTTTTGCCTTAATATTTCGTGCACAATTCCATTCAAAAGCAAGCCAGTAAATAATTATATGTGCCTTAGCTTGGTTGAGTCATTGCAAGAATCGCATCAACCTTCCATGTCACTCGACACACTCTATCGCTATAAAGATGAAGAGAGAAAAAAAATTCGTGCTTCAGGCAAACTAGATAGTTCTTGATTACGTCCAGCGACAGATTCCGCATCTTCCTTCTCGTTAAATAAACAATTTCATCTCGAAAGATTTCCGAGTACATCTCATCCAAAAGTGTAGCGGGCAGGATGCATAACAACGAGAGTGATTGGGATGGAGTAGCTGCCAAAATGTGTTCTTTCATGATTGGTCTCTGGAATAGTTCGTTGATGCTCACGATTACCGTTAGAATTTGATCAGGACTCCCAGCTTCGTTAATCTCTAATAGAACGGTAGACTCATCGTCTGCTGGTTTGTCGCCATATCGTATTGCACTGATTTGGCCGATGAATCCAACATGCTGGTGTTCGTACACCTCCAATTTCGACGAACGGACCAACAGATCACTGTAAAGATTATGAAACAAAAACATTAGACGCGATCAAGTCATTTTTGTTTCTCAATTACCCTACTTGAATGAATTCGCACACAATCCAAAGGCATTTTTGAAGTGTTGAACGTTTGTCGGAAGCCTATTTAAAGGTCGGTATTTCGTTTCGATATGTGCAGTCAACTTGCTCTCCCCACTGACTTTGCGCGATTCAAGAACTGCATTCTTGTTCACGGTTTGTGCAAAGTAAACGTTCAGATTGCACTCTTCGAGTGATCGAAATGGGAACACCGCTTCATTTATCCGTAAAATTGAAAAATCACTCGTTCTCGCATATTGAATTTGTGCGTCTGTGTCACCACTCAGTAAAACAACCCATTGAAGCTTGGTAAGCAGCAACGTATTGCCAGCCTCGAGGGCTCGAAAAATGGCGGGTTGAGAACATGTACCAATCTTAATCACGAGTTCATGTAAAGAGCTACTATCAATCATTTTCAACCATCGATACTCGCACACTTCAAACGTATTTTTGTTTCGTGCACGGCAGATCCTCCCGACACTCGACAAAACCCCTATGAAGTCAAAGTACATGGCGTCGAGATGGTTACTCGCCTTTTTTTTTAAATATCGTGTATTTAGCGTTGTCACAAAGTTGCATTCGAGCCAGGTAGGATGTGACTGATGCGGATGGTATGAAGATGCTTTTCGGGTCGATAGATCACCGAGCATACGTGGGATCATCTTACTCAGCTCCAAAACCTTCCAATACTTTGCTGTGATGAATCACACGGAAAAAGTGGAGAGTTCAGTTTTGATTTTACAAACTGGTGAAGCGATACTAACCTGGAATATGGTATGCTTGGCCAGATGAGGTATCCGGGTACCATAAAACAGCACCTGTGGTCGTAAGCCATTGATGCTGTTGCGTGGTAGCGGCTGTGTACCCTCGAAATTGAATGAGATCACCTTCTTGAAGCGACAAATAGTATTTAGCGCACATAGAGCCAAAAAACATGACTTCAAACACGCCTGTTGCATCGACTGTAATTGACGTCAAAGTCCACATGCATTTACGTATCAGCTATAATCAACTGACACCAAAATATAAAGATTTACGCACCCACGACCGCGTTAAAAGCAAACGGAAATGGATTTGCAATATTTGGATCCCCTAAATTCCTGACTTTTGATTTGACTCGAATGGCACCTAGCATGGGGACGTTGAAGTTCTGCCTGACCCCCTGCTGTTTATTTTTCTTTATATGACTTAAAGCTTCCAAAATCGTGTAAAGTTTATTGCACCTCGGTGTGAACAGGTTTGAGCAATAGTTTCGGTCGCTGTTCCAAGACACAGATGAGGTTAAAAGCTGCTGGTTTCCACTCAACCTATACGCTCCACATCGTTTCGGCCAATTACATTCAAGCTCGTCCAGCGGTGAGTCTTCGTCTGGCTTTCCATCCGTAAAGCTACAAGCCCAGTCCAAAGTATAGTCATCGGAGCGCAATGACAAGTAGTAAAGTCGACCTCCTGTTAACGGAAGCAACGCCACTTCTCGTAAATGAATAGTCGACACAAAATCAAGATGATTGGTGGTCTGATCACAGCGACATGTGACCACTTTGTCCGGATTAGCTCCGTCGTCATTTAGGGAAGCAATAGCCAAATCTTGAAGTAGTATCACTCGATAAGTATGCTGCTTATCCTCTTTGAAGACTTTAAACTTATCTACCTAAACAATAAACAACACGAAATCAAAGTATCACATTCAATAAATGTTTTTCTAATGTCAAAGCAAGCAACGTACCCGCATGATGCAGCGAGGCGTCAACACCCGCTTATACACGAATTTGTTGTACTTTTGAGCCAGAATTGCCTTCATTTTGCAACAACCGTCGCTTAATAAGACATCAAATACGTCGTGTGCATCAACGAATAGTTGTCCGAGACGATCCTTGAGTTCTGGATCCGCCAAGTCTGTACAATAGTCCGAAGTTGGTTTGATATCAAAATCAAGCCTCTCTACAGATCTTACAGCGATAGATACCAAGTACTTGCAGTTTAATTGGATCATCAGTTACTGTACTGTGGTAAAGCTGCCGCACGCCGTGCATCGTTAACAAGTCCGGCGACATGCTTGCCATAAGTACGCTTTTTTATCAAATAGACTTTTTTCAGAGGTTAATGCCCAAAGCGCGTCGCGTGGCCTTCTCGGGCGCCGAGGTGATTGAATACGACGCCTCACTCGCTCCCGTTGTCAAACTTTATGGGGCAGGAGAATTTTCAGATACTAGAGCGCGGACGCTGGAGTGTCAGGCAAGAGGTGTCGATGTCTCTGACGAAAACTTAACAGTGATATATATCAAGGAGCTGCAACGTTTTCTGCGCTCTCGAGGGTTTGAACCAATGAGCGTCAATTTGTTAGAACTGCAAATTCAGCGCAGAGTTGTAGAGCTACTGCTTACGTGTGTGGCACTTGAGCTCAAAGAAAAGTCACTATTGACCGTCGATGTTTTAGATCCAAAAACGTTTCAACGCGTCCAACTGGCCACGAAGCAGCTCGAAGGCCGCGTGGACGATAGTTACGCGTTTGGTCGTCGGTTCGTCACTATCTCTACGTACGTCGATATGCTAAGCAGTGAAGAATTGTTAGCAGCGGCCCACGAGAGAGAAATCCAGCTGCCTACGCTTGGCAAGAAGCTGCAAGCAGGGATTAAAGCAAAGGCGAAAGAACTTTTAGGACGTTATGGTACAGCGAAAGGAAGACCGCTGAATTCATTAACGCTAAGACAATTAGTGATAGAAGTGGAGGAGAGAGGTTTGCTGGGACCAGAAGTGAAGAAGATTAATGGTAAGAAGAGCAAGCGCGCGTGGGTGGATCTGCTCCGACCGGTCATGGTTAGTGAAGTCAAAGCTAGCAAAATATATGAGCAGCAAGAAAAAATGCTACGCGAAAAACTAGTGTACGAGATGGAGCGAGAAAAGGAGGAGGAACAGAAACAGCGTGTGATCGAGTTAATTAGCAAGATGATTGAGCAGTCGTTTGATATGGTCGACAGTACAAAGCCTGAGATCGGTAACGCGAATTTAAAGCAAGAGAAAAGTATAAAGCAGGTGAAGACATGCAGATATTTAGAAGCTTTGGTCAAGACTATTTGTGTCCAGACACTTGAAAAGACTTGATGAACTAACTCTCAAGATTAGACTGTATTAAAATGAACGCCGTCAATGCTGATATTTATAATAGCCACGCCAAAAATATTCCATGTAGTATGTTTCTAAGGTGAGGACTAGTGGTTAATGTATCTGTATCGGTCTATCTAAAGCAAAGACTGAATCAGAGGTAATCACAACGTTGCGCTGTTGAGGTGCGGAGTCATGATAGACGACGTGATGTCGTCCAATTCTTCTGTCTACACGACAATGTCAAAGTCAAAAGGCAAAATGTTTACCCTCCATCGTCGCCAATCTGCGTTGAATTTGCCGTTACAGACTACCCGAGACTGTAACACAAGTGTCGGGATGCAACCAACTCTCTTAGAGCTAGACGAGCTCAAAGAGGTTAAGACGTCACAACGAGAATTATTGCCAACAGCTGAAAGGTTTGGCGTCAAATTCAACTCTACAAGTCAGAGCGCTCCCGACCGACAAATTTCGCGCGATGTAAATCCAGAGAAATGCGGTAGTCCGACAATCAGCAGTCGCGGTCAGCAAATGTTTGATTCTCTACGTAGTCGACATGGCTCTGTGAACCATCTACGTACACTGTCACGAGACTTTCTGCTGCATTCACTGCCCACTTCATCTATTCGACATGAAAATCTAACGAGTCTCAAGGACCAATTCCTCAAGATAAAGGAACGCTTTTCTTTGTCGGTCTTGCCCTTGCCAAACACAACTGTCGCGATCGAAACATCTTCCGGTCTGGATGATGTATCAGCGACTTGTTTTTCTGTACCATTGACTAGTGATCAGACATTGTGTGAGCCTCTATTTAAAGATTTAGACTCGAGCTGGGAACACTCACAAGCACACGTAAGACGCTGGTTTCGCGAGGATAACTGCTATAAGGCTTCTATCACATGCTGGACCATGGAAGTTGGGGCATCTATTGTATCAAAGGTCGCTCGGATCGTATCGGAATGGGCAGAAAACATGTCAAACAATCACATGCTTCCCGCTTTTGACAACTCTAACTTCATGAACCCTGATGTGTCATTACAATGGATTGGTCAACAATTATGGGCTGTAACAATATCACTACCTCTTTCACGCTCCAACGAGCTTCACGCTGAGCAAATAACACTTGCCTACTGGATAAATCAAATGGTTGCCGACGAATCCAAGCAAGCGAGTACTCAGACTTTCTCCTTGCCATCTAATTTGTCTTGTGAGCCACGGTCTATAAAAACTCAAGTCGACGTGAAGCCAACGCAAGCACCGCCGATGAAAGTTATTATTGAACCTGATGGAGAAAATGCAGAACCGGACGAGACAGACGCTAGCCCTTTTAGCACATTAGCAGCGGAAGATATTGATATTTTGCGTCTTCAACAAGCGCAAATGGCTGATAATGAGGAAATTGAAAACGAATATGCTAGAAGAGAAGACGAGGAATTGGGTGATCAGTGTCAAAACGATAACGAGGAAGAAGAAGAGAATAGTGATGAACAAGCATCGGCATTGCCCCTGTCGTGGTCGATGCTTTCATTATCATCGCAACGTTCTGGGTCATCGGAGCACGCATCAATACAAGCCGAATTTGCAATTGCTGACGATTGCAAGGATCCAATTTCTTACCTGGCTCCCGAAAAAATTGGCTGGCTCAAAAAGAAGAGACGGAAGCAGCATGGAATCGGTAGCTCGTGGCAGCCACGGTACTTTGAGCTAAAAGGGAATCGACTGTACTATTTCGCTAGTGAAGCTGAAGGTCTTCCGCGTGGTGCGGTATTAATGGATCACGCACTTGTACAGCGAGGTCGTGGGGAGCATTCAATGGTTTTTAGTATTTCAAGCGCTAGTTCTCACCAACGACTGCAAGTTCTGAAATTCTCTGCGAGACTTGCACACCAAGTGTTGCCGTAGGAAATGTTTTTTATGTTCATTCCCTTGTCAAGTCACTAACCTCACAATCAACTTGTTTGTAGGCGAAAATCAATCGAGTTACGCGTCATTGACGAAACAGACGTAACTGTCAGTACGTGGATTGCTGCACTTAATCGTGCATCATGTCACTATATAATGGCTTCATCAACACTACCAGCTCACTACTCTTCATCGTGTCGACCTTATTTGACCTTCGACAAGAAGCGCAAAACACCATTTTACCGATTTCGATCATCAACTATCACCAAAACACCATTAGCGGCGTCCTCACTTTCTTCAACTTTAAATAATGAAAGACTCGATGCTGAAAATATCGGCCAGGAGAAGTCTAGCACCACGTCGACACGCTGGATCGCATCGTATCAGCAACTCGGTAGCGTACGATATCTGCGAGAAACAGATCCATTATTGTGGGAAATTCATCCACCCGATCAAATCGCGATTCGCAAAAAAGCTGCTCAAGCTCGAACACGAAGTGAATACCTTGCGATTTTTTCTCGTCATGCTGATACCTTTTCCCAGATATTTTTGCCGAGACCCCAACCAATTTCTCTCGAGCAAACGCTGCGTGACATTTTGCCAGAATTATTTCTAATTAATGGTACACTATACGGAGGTGGGGAGCAGCTAAAGCAACAGACCGCAGAGTCCAGCAAACACGATATCACAGGACAACCAAACTGCGGACTGGAGCATATATTTGAAGTGCTCGACACTTATATCCAGCGGTTCGCAGCTGCCCCTGAAGACCGAGTTCGAGCTGTGAGTGCTTTGTTACAGGCTTGTGCACGTACCATTAGCGGGGGTGACTCGTACTTTGTCGTTCATCGACTGCTTGGCAACTCAAGTTTGATTATACGACCAGCCGAAGCCAGAGGAAGACCTATTAAAATCGACGTCTCACCCGACCGCCCAAGTCGCTTCCTAATCACAGTGTTTAGTGCTTTTTCCTTTCACTTACTTGATGACGTTGAACGTTTTGGCGATTCAAACGATGCACATGGATCCGGGACGACACCCGCTCCGTTGCTGCGGGTTTGTACTCGACATATCCAGGAATTTGACTTTGCCGCGGGAACATCAGCACGATGGCTGAAAATCGATGTAGAAAGTCAGGAAGAAGATGTCACTATAGGACGGACTGGAGGCGGAAGTGGGACATATGGACGATGGAGCAGCCGTCGACAGTCCCAAGATGTCGGTGAATCTCGGATCGGGGCATTGTTGGATGCATTGTCATGAAAAGCTAGCGTTTACCATGCGGCTTGAGAGGTGATTTAGTGTAAAAATAAAGTCTGGATCCGGTTCTGTCAACACTTTCGTCGTTTTTTTGTATCATTCCATCCGAACAGTGCTCAGAAAATATATATACCCATGAAGCCTTCGACGCAAATTTCACGAGGGCTCAAATGGGTTGCTAATCGATAAAGTTTTATTACGAGATATGTACAACGCATAAATTGCTATGTACTCTTGAGATAGCAGAGCTACCAGACACCGAGTAACGGTCACTACTGGTTGGAACGCACTAAACCTACCTCGTGCGTTTATCAATGCAATGTTAGCGTCAAAGCTTCTCTCTGCAAAGTGCAAGGCAACCTCACAGCACTTGTAGCACTCATAGTCAAAGACAATTGATTCGTGAAAAACTCTTTCATCTGCGGGGTGATACATAAAATGTTCGTGTATCTGTTCCTCGGGACAATTTGAACAGCTTTAGAAGCTTACGTCAATTGTTGGTCCCTAAAAGATTAAGGAACTGGCGGCAGATATCCCGGAATCGACGATAGCTTGCCTGAAAGGGCTCAACAGCCTGGAGAACACGCTGGTGATTTCCAAGCTTGACGACAGCGCACGAAAATATGCAATAAAGTCGTACACCTCGATTTAAGATGCACCACAACACGAGTAAATTTTGAAGTGATTTTGCGGACTTTTGCACTGCCTAATCAGATATACTGCAGCGGGGCTACCGTAGCTTTGCGCTTGAGAAAGCGTCTTTAGATCACCGACCTTTAGTTCTTTACATGAACCAAGCACTAGCGCAGCGGATCGCAATCCGCTGCCTCTAAAAGTACTTAAAAGCCTTAACCAAGGCAAGCGAACAATTCTGTTCAAAATCGAAACTGATTTTTGTTTACATTTTTATCCTAATGTTAAAAGTTGAGACTTTCCTAAATATACTAAATATATATAGTAAAATCTAAATACATGCATAACTACTGGCTACCTAGCCCCGTACCGTATTCTTGTTTGGGTGTGTAGTCACGTCATGCATATCTCGTGTGACACAAACACCCCTGTTATTAGGGTTGTGTAACCCCGTTACATCCTCCCCCATTAAGATTGAGAACATTTACAGCTCTATCAATTATTGCCTCAACGAGGCTCGCGTGTCCGTTAGACACTGCAACTCAATTTGTTGGAGTTTAACAACTTCCTTGCTCAATGAGCCTTGTGTCCACGACACGAAAACCATCAAGTCTGCTCTTTCTGACAGCGAGCAGGGGCAGAGCCCAGCTTCGTCCCTTGCACGCGGTGCCATGCCGGACGGTGCGTCCGCGGCACCGGGGGATGTATATCCTAGGCTCGATGAGCACAAACGTCGCGCTCCGCGCGCGCTTTCAGTGCCGAGTGGCCTCGTTGAGAATGTAGTCGACTATGAGTCTGACACCTCTTTTCGCGCATGGGATGACGAGGATGGCGAGCTGCATCAGCAGCGTGATACGAGTCCTGCTCGCGCCTTGTGGACCCCATGTCCGTTCCCTGACTTCTCTTCAACTGAGGAACGTGGTGTAATCACGACTGACCTCGACGGGGCTCAGAGGCGGCAGCTTGAAGCTGACCATAAGGCGGATCTTAAGCGCGCCCATCCACGGTCGGTCATTGACCCTCGAGTGGAATATGGCTTCCGCCCTGCGGAACCCGCTTAGGAAGCGAAGGACGCGGTAACTCGATCGTTACGCGTCCACATCATCGGGCCCAGGCCAGAACGGATGATGAACTTGCTACACGGAAAGCTCTTCGAGCTCGTTTCTTGACCCCACAAGAAATCCCGTTAAACGATTATCGCACTCGTCTGAGTGCTCAACGAGGTGTTTCTCATGTACCCGCAATGCGGACAATACCTGTAGTGCTTGCCCCTGGCGAAAACGCTACCGATGACGAAGCGCTCTCTGAGCGATGGGTGCAACGGCACCGCAAACTTTCCTCACTGTATGCTTTACTGTTGAGCCACAAGGAAGTGGACGTGCGTGTGGAGCGACACCTTTAATTTGAGTTTGCCAAACTCAGAACACGCCATCGACTCCCTTCAGATTGTCGCTTTGCGACGTATGGTTCAACCCCTAACGCTCCCGCGAGCTCTGTATGTGCGACCGAAAGAGCTCAGAGCCACCGCTTGAGCTCAGCTCATGGTCCGTCTACTTCCCTGACTATTGCCGGGAAGCGCGGGGCATCTGATGATGCTGGCGTCCTGATCTTTCTGATCAAAAGCGTCCACGGCGACTGGGTAATCTTGCCGAAGTGGTGCCTCAAACTCCCACGAGTATTCTGAGTCGGAATATCCCCGCCACTTCACCAGATCTTGGGTTTGACCCTGATGACGACGTCGTCCGACAAGACGTTTCACGTGATAGTGGACGTCGCCATTCTCATAGAGAAGAGTCGGTGGCGGGCGGTGATTCGAGATGCTCTTCAAGCCCTTGAGGACGAGGTCTGTCTTGATCGGCGCTCCGCTGAGCGTCATGTTGAAGTAGCATGTCGATGTGCGGACGCTCTTGACGAGTTAAAGCAAGTCGTGCGCCGGCTGCCTCACCTTGAAGACTACCGCTCTCTGTCGGAGCGACTCCTAGCCGTGGAGCGGGCGAATGCATCGATGCAGGCAGCGGTGAAGCAATTAGAATTTGTTGCACTCCGTGCTCAAACCCAGTTGCTGGTTCAACTTCTGGGTGGCCACGGGCCCGTGGGATTCGCTCCGGCGCCAACGCGGAAGCGTTCACTTGCGCCGGATCCCGGAACGGCTTGAGCAAGCCCACCTAAAATACCGGGTGGGTCTACATCCGTTTCGATAAGCTCAACGCGTACGCCAGGCCCCGTTTGGCCACAACCTTAAACGGTCTGATAAACTGTGGACGAAGC